>NW_027365046.1:0-146044 GCF_046119375.1 Phyllobates terribilis | reverse complement strand
GTGGACTTAGCCCAGGACTGGGGTGTGTGGCCCCGTCCTGTGGACGTGGCCCTTTGCGGTGAACGTGGCCCCGGGTTGGGGTGTGTGGCCCTTTGCGGTGAACGTGGCCCCGGGTTGGGGGGGTGGCCCTTTGCGGTGAACGTGGCCCCGGGTTGGGGGGGGGGTGTGGATTTCCCATGTGATATTAACCATCTATGTGCTGGCTCTGTGCTGTGTCTGGGGGTTTAGGGTGGTCCGGTTGTGGATATCCGCTTATCCCCTCTCATCTGCTGGGCCGCTCGTTCCTCTTTCCAGAGACCCCCAGCTGTGGCCGTCCGCTGACCCCTGGGTTGTGACTCGGGCGGTGGCGCTGCGACTCGGGCGGTGGCGCTGTGACTCGGACGGTGGCGCTGCGACTCGGGCCAGGGTCCTCTTTGTGGTGTCTTCTCATGAGTCTCGGGGGCTGACTCAGCGTCTTTCTATCACCCACACCCAGCACCTACTTCCCCCAATGCCCCCACGTGGCGCCCCTCCCTGCCCGCCTTATCATCGCACCCCTCCCCCCGGCAGCAGAGCTTGCAATCTAGCGCAGCGACTGCAGTCCCATTTCCCTTTTCTGCTCCCGGTGACGTGGCGGTCCGGGGGTTGTCAGGCTGTGGTGGTGGGGTGGTGTCAGCCCTCCGCCTCCCCCTTCACCTCTTTGTCTCCTGTGGGTAAACATATGCTTTCTTGTGGATGGGTGCCAGCCTGGGGGGGCTGCCAGTATCCGGGTGCTCCGTGCCAGCTGGGCGGTGTGTGCGCTCAGCTTACCTGCACCCCTCGCCCTGTGCCGGGGCGACATGGGGGGAGGGGGCTGCTGCAGGAATCAGGTCTTCTCTCCAGGACAGATCTCCACCGCTGTGCCCCCCCACATCCCGGACCCCAACGCTCGCCAGCTGTAATAGGGTCACATGTCGGGGTACAGGGGGACATCACTGTAATAGGGTCACATGTCAGGGTACAGGGGGACATCACTGTAATACGGTCACATGTCAGGGTACAGGGGGACATCACTGTAATAGGGTCACATGTCAGGATACAAGGGGACATCACTGTAATAGGGTCACATGTCAGGATACAGGGGGACATCACTGTAATAGGGTCACATGTCAGGGTACAGGGGGACATCACTGTAGTAGGGTCACATGTCAGGGTACAGGGGGACATCACTGTAATAGGGTCACATGTCAGGGTACAGGGGAGACATCACTGTAATAGGGTCACATGTCAGGATACAAGGGGACATCACTGTAATAGGGTCACATGTCAGGATACAGGGGGACATCACTGTAATAGGGTCACATGTCAGGGTACAGGGGGGACATCACTGTAATAGGGTCACGCGTCAGGGTACAGAGGAGACATCACTGTAATAGGGTCACATGTCAGGATACAGGGGGACATCACTGTAATAGGGTCACATGTCGGGGTACAGGGGGACATCACTGTAATAGGGTCACATGTCAGGGTACAGGGGGGACATCACTGTAATAGGGTCACATGTCAGGATACAGGGGGACATCACTGTAATAGGGTCACATGTCGGGGTACAGGGGGACATCACTGTAATAGGGTCACATGTCGGGG
The DNA here is from genome assembly GCF_046119375.1 of Phyllobates terribilis. Classification (NCBI taxonomy): domain Eukaryota; kingdom Metazoa; phylum Chordata; class Amphibia; order Anura; family Dendrobatidae; genus Phyllobates; species Phyllobates terribilis. The sequence goes on along the minus strand of NW_027365046.1, from coordinate 144,439 downwards.
TACAGGGGGACATCACTGTAATAGGGTCACATGTCAGGGTACAGGGGGACATCACTGTAATAGGGTCACATGTCAGGGTACAGGGGGACATCACTGTAATAGGGTCACATGTCAGGATACAGGGGGACATCACTGTAATAGGGTCACATGTCGGGGTACAGGGGGACATCACTGTAATAGGGTCACATGTCAGGGTACAGGGGGACATCACTGTAATAGGGTCACATGTCAGGGTACAGGGGAGACATCACTGTAATAGGGTCACATGTCAGGGTACAGGGGGACATCACTGTAATAGGGTCACATGTCAGGGTACAGGGGGACATCACTGTAATAGGGTCACATGTCAGGGTACAGGGGGATATCACTGTAATAGGGTCACATGTCAGGGTACAGGGGGACATCACTGTAGTAGGGTCACATGTCAGGGTACAGGGGAGACATCACTGTAATAGGGTCACATGTCAGGGTACAGGGGAGACATCACTGTAATAGGGTCACATGTCAGGGTACAGAGGGACATCACTGTAATAGGGTCACATGTCGGGGTACAGGGGGACATCACTGTAATAGGGTCACATGTCAGGGTACAGGGGGGTCATCACTGTAATAGGGTCACATGTCAGGGTACAGGGGGACATCACTGTAATAGGGTCACATGTCAGGGTACAGGGGAGACATCACTGTAATAGGGTCACATGTCAGGGTACAGGGGGACATCACTGTAATAGGGTCACATGTCAGGGTACAGGGGGACATCACTGTAATAGGGTCACATGTCAGGGTACAGGGGGACATCACTGTAATAGGGTCACATGTCAGGGTACAGGGGAGACATCACTGTAATAGGGTCACATGTCAGGGTACAGGGGGACATCACTGTAATAGGGTCACATGTCAGGGTACAGGGGGACATCACTGTAATAGGGTCACATGTCAGGGTACAGGGGGACATCACTGTAATAGGGTCACATGTCAGGGTACAGGGGAGACATCACTGTAATAGGGTCACATGTCAGGGTATAGGGGGACATCACTGTAATAGGGTCACATGTCAGGGTACAGGGGGACATCACTGTAATAGGGTCACATGTCAGGGTACAGGGGGACATCACTGTAATAGGGTCACATGTCAGGGTACAGGGGAGACATCACTGTAATAGGGTCACATGTCAGGGTATAGGGGGACATCACTGTAATAGGGTCACATGTCAGGGTACAGGGGGACATCACTGTAATAGGGTCACATGTCAGGGTACAGGGGAGACATCACTGTAATAGGGTCACATGTCAGGGTACAGGGGGACATCACTGTAATAGGGTCACATGTCAGGGTACAGGAGGACATCACTAATAGGGTCACATGTCAGGGTACAGGGGAGACATCACTGTAATAGGGTCACATGTCAGGGTACAGGAGGACATCACTGTAATAGGGTCACATGTCGGGGTACAAGAGGACATCACTGTAATAGGGTCACATGTCGGGGTACAGGGGGACATCACTGTAATACGGTCACATGTCGGGGTACAGGGGGACATCACTGTAATACGGTCACATGTCGGGGTACAGGGGGACATCACTGTAATAGGGTCACATGTCAGGGTACAGGGGGGACATCACTGTAATAGGGTCACATGTCAGGGTGCAGGGGGGACATCAATGTAATAGGGTCACATGTCAGGGTACAGGAGGACACCACTGTAATAGGGTCACATGTCAGGGTACAGAGGAGACATCACTGTAATAGGGTCACATGTCAGGGTACAGGGGGACATCACTGTAATAGGGTCACATGTCAGGGTACAGGGGGGTCATCACTGTAATAGGGTCACATGTCAGGGTACAGGGGGGTCATCACTGTAATAGGGTCACATGTCAGGGTACAGGGGGGGCATCACTGTAATAGGGTCACATGTCAGGGTACAAGGGGACATCACTGTAATAGGGTCACATGTCAGGGTACAGGAGGACATCACTGTAATAGGGTCACATAGGGTACAGGGGGGACATCACTGTAATAGGGTCACATGTCAGGATACAGGGGGGCATCACTGTAATAGGGTCACATGTCAGGGTACAGGGGGACATCACTGTAATAGGGTCACATGTCAGGGTACAGGGGGGGCATCACTGTAATAGGGTCACATGTCAGGATACAGGGGGGCATCACTGTAATAGGGTCACATGTCAGGGTACAGGGGGGACATCACTGTAATAGGGTCACATGTCAGGGTACAGGGGGGGCATCACTGTAATAGGGTCACATGTCAGGGTACAGGGGGGACATCACTGTAATAGGGTCACATGTCAGGGTACAGGGGAGACATCACTGTAATAGGGTCACATGTCAGGGTACAGGGGGACATCACTGTAATAGGGTCACATGTCAGGGTACAGAGGAGACATCACTGTAATAGGGAGTCCTCTCCTATGTCAGGGTGGGGGGGAGCGGAGGGTCCTTTCCCATGTTGGGGGATTGTGCGGAGGGTCCTTTCCCATGTTGGGGGATTGTGCGGATGGTCCTCTCCCATGTTGGGGGTTTGTGCAGAGGGTCCTCTCACTCTTTGGGTTGCGGATGGTCTTCTCCCATGTGGTGGGAGGTACGGAGAGTACTGTCCTGTGTGTGTGTGTGTGTGTGTGTGTGTGGGGGGGGGGGGGTGCTGAGGGTCCTCCCACTCGTAGGTCTGCGGTTGTCCTCTCCCATGTTGGGGTGTGTGCGCGGCGGGTCCTCTCACTCGTTGTGTTGCAGGGGTCCTCTCCCATGTTGGGGGGGGTGTATGAGGGTCCTCTCACTCGTAGGGCTGCAGGGGTCCTCTCCCATGTTGGGGGGGTGTATTAGGGTCCTCTCACTCGTAGGGCTGCGGGGGTCCTCTCCCATGTTGGGGGTTGTGTGCAGGGGGGTCCTCTCCCATGTTGGGGGGTGTGTGTGGAGGGTCCTCTCACTCTTAGGGCTGCGGGGGTCCTATCCCATGTCGGTTGGGTGGGTGTGGAGGGTCATCTCCCATGTCGTCTGGGTTGTGTGCGGAGGGTCCTGTCCCATGTCAGGAGGGGTGTGCGGAGGGTCCTCTCACTTGTAAGGCTGCGTGGGACCTCTCCCATGTTGGGGGTGTGTGTGCGGAGGGTCCTGTCACGTGGGGGAGGGTGCGGAGCAAGACTGTGGAGTCGGTATAAAATGGACCGACTCCTAAAATATATAATAAATTGGGTGCAGTCGTTCAATGCAGTTTGTGGAGAATATTTTTTCATAAGAATTTGGGAAAGTTCTGAAATGTCCTATAAATGTCTGTCCTATTCCTGATCTCAGGGTCTGGACTTTTATCTGAGATGAATCTGTGCTGCAGTAAATTCATCACTTACACATGAGCTGAGGGAGGGAGTAAAGGCGGTGTATGAGGGAGTAAAGGCGGGGTGTGAGGGAGTCGTGGCCGGTGTGTGAGGGAGTAAAGGCAGGGTGTGAGGGAGTAAAGGCAGGGTGTGAGGGAGTAAAGGCAGGGTGTGAGGGAGTAAAGGCAGGGTGTGAGGGAGTAAAGGCAGGGTGTGAGGGAGTCTGTGGCCGGTGTGTGAGGGAGTCTGTGGCCGGTGTGTGAGGGAGTCTGTGGCCGGTGTGTGAGGGAGTCTGTGGCCGGTGTGTGAGGGAGTTGGAGCCGTGGAGTCGGAGTCATGGAAATTGAGGAGTCAGTGGTTTGGCTTACCGACTCCACAGCCCTAGTGCGGAGGGTCCTGTACCATGTCGGTTGGGTGGGTGTGGAGGATCTTCTCACTCGTATGGGCTGCGGGGGTCCTCTCCCATGTCGGGTGGGTGTGGAGGGTCCTCTCACTCATAGGGCTGAGGGGGTCTTCTCCTATGACGGTTGGGTGGGTGTGGAGGGTCCTCTTCCATGTCCAGAGGGGTGTGTGCGGAGGGTCCTGTCCCATGTCAGGGGGGAGGAGGCGGGTGTACAGAGGGTCCTGTCCCATGTAGGGGGGGGATGTGCAGAGGGTCCTGTCCCATGTCAGGGGGGAGGAGGCGGGTGTACAGAGGGTCCTGTCCCATGTAGGGGGGGGATGTGCAGAGAGTCCTGTCCCATGTCAGGGGGGGGAAGCGTAGTGCGTCCTGTCCCATGTCGGGGGGGGGGGGTGTGTGTGCAGAGGGACCTGTCCCATGTGGGGGGGGGGGTGTGCAGAGGGTCCTGTCCCATGTCGTGGGGGTGTGCAGAGGGTCCTGTCCCATGTCGGGGGGTGTGTGTGCAGAGGGTCCTATCCCATGTCGGGGGGGTGTGCAGAGGGTCCTGTCCTATGTCGGGGGGGTGTGCAGAGGGTCCTGTCCCATGTCGGGGGGGTGTGCAGAGGGTCCTGTCCCATGTCGGCGGGGTGGGGGGGAGTGTGTGCAGAGGGTCCTGTCCCGGGTTGGGGTGTGTGTGCAGAGGGTCCTGTCCCATGTCGGGGGGGGGGGGGGGGGGGGTGTGCAGAGGGTCCTGTCCCATGTCGGGGGGTGGGGGTGTGCAGAGGGTCCTATCCCATGTCGGGGGTGTGTGTGTGCAGAGGGTCCTGTCCCATGTCGGGGGATGTGTGTGCAGAGGGTCCTGTCCCATGTCGGGGGATGTGTGTGCAGAGGGTCCTGTCCCATGTCGGGGGATGTGTGTGCAGAGGGTCCTGTCCCATGTCGGGGGATGTGTGTGCAGAGGGTCCTGTCCCATGTCGGGGGATGTGTGTGCAGAGGGTTCTGTCCCATGTCGGGAGATGTGTGTGCAGAGGGTCCTGTCCCATGTTGGGGGGGGGGGGGGTGTGTGTGCAGAGGGTCCTGTCCCATGTCTGGGGATGTGTGTGCAGAGGGTCCTGTCCCATGTCTGGGGATGTGTGTGCAGAGGGTCCTGTCCCATGTCGGGGAGGGGGTGTGCAGAGGGTCCTGTCCCATGTCGGGGGGTGGGGGGGGTGGTGTGCAGAGGGTCCTGTCCCGGCTTGGGGGGTGGTGTGCAGAGGGTCCTGTCCCGGGTTGGGGGGGTGCAGTGGGTCCTGTCCCGGGTTGGGGGGGTGCAGAGGGTCCTGTCCCATGTTGGGGGGTGTGTGCAGAGGGTCCTGTCCCATGTCAGGGGGGGTGTGCAGAGGGTCCTGTCCCATGTAAGGTGGGGGGGTGCAGAGAGTCCTCTCCTATGTGGGGGGTTCCTCTCCTCTGGCTGTCTTCTACCGGGGGACCCCCCCCACCACCACTTGAGTGCTCGGCGCCCCTGTAGTGGGTGACCCTCGGACCCTCACCCTCAGTGTTGGCGGGGGAGGGGCTGTTGTCTGCTATCTGCTGGTGGGAGGCGGGGGGGTTTCGAGCCCCTGGATGGGAGCGGCACGTCAATCTGACCAAAGTCCTTGAAGCTGCGACCATAAAACAGGGCGCCCCGCCCGCCCGCAGAGCTGCTCCCGTCAGGTGGGGGAGGGGGTATGTGCACACCTGGTACTGGCGCCCCCCAGTGGTGACCCTGAGAAGTGGGGCTTTATTAACCCTTCCATGCCCAGACAGTGAGGGCCTCTGTGGTCCCAGCACTGTGGGTGCCCCCGGGTATGGGTGAGTGAGTGCCCGCTGTTTGGCATCATGTGACTCAGGTGGCGCTCTTGGTCTGGCAGGGATGGGGTTAAGCCAGGTTACGCAGCACCTGAGCTGTGCCTGGGCCCCTGCCAGCTGGCGCCTCCCCAGGACCCGTTCAATACGCTCTGCCTGCTTGGCATTTTTCACAGCTTTGAATGAAGGGCGTTCCCCAGATCTGGTGGCCCTTTCTCGCCCAGGGCAGGTTCTGGTCATTAAGATTCCTGCCCGGTGACTCGGGGACGGAGCCCTGCACCCGTCACACCAGTTCTACAGGAGCCTCCCTGACCCAGATGCTGGCAGTGTCATGTTGGTGGCATCTGGGGGCCTCAGCGACTCCTGGGGAGATGGCACAGGATGTAACGCGTAGGCCGGAGCCTCTTACCGGCCGGCTGCCATGTTGTCTGCCCCTGGGGCGCAGGACTGAGGACAGGCAGGAGGCACTAGGTTCTCCGCACGCTGCAGGCGCCGCCCCTCCACCCCCACTCACCCCAACATCAAAGGGGGAGCAGCGCGTCCTCCTGTCTCACTGCTGGGAAGTCTGTGGGCGGACGCCTGTATGTCAGGAGCATTTTTGGGGTTACACGAACCTGTCGTTTTTGTCTCATTGACAGTGATCGGGGAGGTGAGGAGCTCGTGGCTGCCGGGACGTGTGGACGAGGCGCTCACCACAGGTACCAGGCGGAGTCCTTCCTGCCTTACATGTGTCAGGACGCCATGTTATGGCCGCCGGATGACGCTCTGGCGCATTTATCATTTTGTGACGCTCCTGTGGTTTGTGCAGCGGATCCATGTTTGATAGCACAGTTTGCCGCGGTGGTGTGTACAGAATGACGCAGTGTGTACGGTGTGCTACTGGGCCTGTTGTGCATGTCGGTGCTGCCCGGGTCGCCGGTGTCCTCTGTCGTTTATACTGATGGTTTTTGTGCTGTAGGGGTTCTCGAGTCAGAGATGTGTTGTACAACATATACCCTTTGTAATGAGAGTATCCTGATTACTACTCGCTGTAGTGAGAGGATTCTGGTTATTACGCTGTGTATACCCGGTGTAGTGAGAGGATTCTGGTTATTACGCGGTGTATACCCGGTGTAGTGAGAGAATTCTGGTTATTACGCTGTGTATACCCGGTGTAGTGAGAGAATTCTGGTTATTACATTGTGTATACCCGGTGTAGTGAGAGAATTCTGGTTATTACACTGTGTATACCCGGTGTAGTGAGAGAATTCTGGTTATTACGCTGTGTATACCCAGTGTAGTGAGAGAATTCTGGTTATTACGCGGTATATACCCGATGTAGTGAGAGAATTCTGGTTATTACGCTGTGTATACCTGGTGTAGTGAGAGAATTCTGGTTATTACGCTGTGTATACCCGGTGTAGTGAGAGGATTCTGGTTATTACGCTGTGTATACCCAGTGTAGTGAGAGAATTCTGGTTATTATGCGGTGTATACCCGGTGTAGTGAGAGAATTCTGGTTATTACGCTGTGTATACCCGGTGTAGTGAGAGAATTCTGGTTATTACGCTGTGTATACCCAGTGTAGTGAGAGAATTCTGGTTATTACGCGGTATATACCCGATGTAGTGAGAGAATTCTGGTTATTACGCTGTGTATACCTGGTGTAGTGAGAGAATTCTGGTTATTACGCTGTGTATACCCGGTGTAGTGAGAGGATTCTGGTTATTACGCGGTGTATACCCGGTGTAGTGAGAGGATTCTGGTTATTACGCGGTGTATACCCGGTGTAGTGAGAGAATTCTGGTTATTACACTGTGTATACCCGATGTAGTGAGAGAATTCTGGTTATTACGCTGTGTATACCCAGTGTAGTGAGAGAATTCTGGTTATTACGCGGTATATACCCGATGTAGTGAGAGAATTCTGGTTATTACGCTGTGTATACCTGGTATAGTGAGAGAATTCTGGTTATTACGCTGTGTATACCCGGTGTAGTGAGAGAATTCTGGTTATTACGCGGTGTATACCCGGTGTAGTGAGAGGATTCTGGTTATTACACTGTGTATACCCGGTGTAGTGAGAGGATTCTGGTTATTACACTGTGTATACCCGGTGTAGTGAGAGGATTCTGGTTATTACACTGTGTATACCCGGTGTAGTGAGAGAATTCTGGTTATTACGCTGTGTATACCCGGTGTAGTGAGAGGATTCTGGTTATTGCGCAGTGTATACCTGGTGTAGTGAGAGGATTCTGGTTATTACGCGGTGTATACCCGGTGTAGTGAGAGAATTCTGGTTATTACGCGGTGTATACCCGGTGTAGTGAGAGAATTCTGGTTATTACGTTGTCTATACCCGGTGTAGTGAGAGAATTCTGGTTATTACGCAGTGTATACCCGGTGTAGTAAGAGGATTCTGGTTATTACGCTGTGTATACCCGGTGTAGTGAGAGAGTTCTGGTTATTACGCAGTGTATACCCGGTGTAGTGAGAGGATTCTGGTTATTACGCAGTGTATACCCGGTGTAGTGAGAGAATTCTGGTTATTACGTTGTGTATACCCGGTGTAGTGAGAGGATTCTGGTTATTACGCAGTGTATACCCGTTGTAGTGAGAGAATTCTGGTTATTACGTTGTCTATACCCGGTGTAGTGAGAGAATTCTGGTTATTACGCGGTGTATACCCGGTGTAGTGAGAGGATTCTGGTTATTGCGCTATGTATTCTCGGTGTAGTGAGAGGATTCTGGTTATTATGCGTTATATATCCGGTGTAGTGAGAGAATTCTGGTTATTACGCAGTGTATACCCGGTGTAGTGAGAGAAATCTGGTTATTACGCGGTATATACCCGGTGTAGTGAGAGAATTCTGGTTATTACACTGTGTATATCCGGTGTAGTGAGCGGATTCTGGTTATTACACTGTGTATAGCCGGTGTAGTGAGAGGAATCTGGTTATTACACTGTGTATATCCGGTGTAGTGAGCGGATTCTGGTTATTACACTGTGTATACCCGGTGTAGTGAGAGGATTCTGGTTATTACACTGTGTATACCCGGTGTAGTGAGAGGATTCTGGTTATTACGTTGTTTATACCCGGTGTAGTGAGAGAATTCTGGTTATTACGCGGTGTATATCCGGTGTAGTGAGAGAATTCTGGTTATTACGCTGTGTATATCCGGTGTAGTGAGAGAATTCTGGTTATTATGCGGTGTATACACGGTGTAGTGAGAGGATTCTGGTTATTACGTTGTGTATACCCGGTGTAGTGAGAGAATTCTGGTTATTACGCGGTGTATATCCGGTGTAGTGAGAGAATTCTGGTTATTACGCGGTGTATATCCGGTGTAGTGAGAGAATTCTGGTTATTACGCTGTGTATACCCGGTGTAGTGAGAGAATTCTGGTTATTACGCGGTGTATACCCGTTGTAGTGAGAGGATTCTGGTTATTACGCGGTATATACCCGGTGTAGTGAGAGAATTCTGGTTATTACGTTGTGTATACCCGGTGTAGTGAGAGAATTCTGGTTATTACGCTGTGTATACCCGGTGTAGTGAGAGGATTCTGGTTATTACACTGTGTATACCCGGTGTAGTGAGAGGATTCTGGTTATTACGTTGTGTATACCCGGTGTAGTGAGAGAATTCTGGTTATTACGCTGTGTATACCCGGTGTAGTGAGAGGATTCTGGTTATTACGCTGTGTATGCCCGGTGTAGTGAGAGAATTCTGGTTATTACGTTGTGTATACCCGGTGTAGTGAGAGAATTCTGGTTATTACGCTGTGTATACCCGGTGTAGTGACAGGATTCTGGTTATTACGCTGTGTATACCCGGTGTAGTGAGAGAATTCTGGTTATTACGCTGTGTATACCCGATGTAATGAGAGGATTCTGGTTATTACGCTGTGTATACCCGGTGTAGTGAGAGGATTCTGGTTATTACGCGGTATATACCCGGTGTAATGAGAGGATTCTGGTTATTACGCTGTGTATACCCTGTGTAGTGAGAGAATTCTGGTTATTACGCTGTGTATACCCGGTGTAGTGAGAGAATTCTGGTTATTACGCTGTGTATACCCGGTGTAGTGAGAGGATTCTGGTTATTACGCTGTGTATGCCCGGTGTAGTGAGAGAATTCTGGTTATTACGCTGTGTATACCCGGTGTAGTGAGAGAATTCTGGTTATTACGTTGTGTATACCCAGTGTAGTGAGAGAATTCTGGTTATTACACTGTGTATACCCGGTGTAGTGAGAGAATTCTGGTTATGACGCTGTATATATCCGGTGTAGTGAGAGGATTCTGGTTATTACTCTGTGTATACCCGGTGTAGTGAGAGAATTCTGTTTATTGCGCGGTGTATACCCGGTGTAGTGAGAGAATTCTGGTTATTACGCTGTGTACACCCGGTGTAGTGAGAGGATTCTGGTTATTACGCGGTGTATACCCGGTGTAGTGAGAGGATTCTGCTTATTACTCTGTGTATACCCTGTGTAGTGAGAGGATTCTGGTTATTACGTTGTGTATATCCGGTGTAGTGAGAGAATTCTGGTTATTACGCGGTATATACCCGGTGTAGTGAGAGAATTCTAGTTATTACGCTGTGTATACCCGGTGTAGTGAGAGGATTCTGGTTATTACTCTGTGTATACCCGGTGTAGTGAGAGAATTCTGGTTATTACGCTGTGTATACCCGGTGTAGTGAGAGGATTCTGGTTATTACTCTGTGTATACCCGGTGTAGTGAGAGAATTCTGGTTATTACGCTGTGTATACCCGGTGTAGTGAGAGAATTCTGGTTATTACGCGGTATATACCCGGTGTAGTGAGAGAATTCTAGTTATTACGCGGTGTATACCCGGTGTAGTGAGAGGATTCTGCTTATTACTCTGTGTATACCCGGTGAAGTGAGAGGATTCTAGTTATTACGCTGTATATATCCGGTGTAGTGAGAGGATTCTGGTTATTAAACTGTGTATACCCAGTGTAGTGAGAGAATTCTAGTTATTACGCTGTGTATACCCGGTGTAGTGAGAGAATTCTGGTTATTACGCTGTGTATACCCGGTGTAGTGAGAGGATTCTGGTTATTACGTTGTGTATACCCTGTGTAGTGAGAGAATTCTGGTTATTACACTGTGTATACCCGGTGTAGTGAGAGGATTCTGGTTATTACTCTGTGTATACCCGGTGTAGTGAGAGAATTCTGGTTATTACGCTGTGTATACCCGGTGTAGTGAGAGAATTCTGGTTATTACGCTGTGTATACCCGGTGTAGTGAGAGGATTCTGGTTATTACGCGGTATATACCCGGTGTAGTGAGAGGATTCTGGTTATTACGCTGTGTATGCCCGGTGTAGTGAGAGAATTCTGGTTATTACGCTGTGTATACCCGGTGTAGTGAGAGAATTCTGGTTATTACGCTGTGTATGCCCGGTGTAGTGACAGAATTCTGGTTATTACGCTGTACTTACCCGGTGTAGTGAGAGGATTCTGGTTATTACGCTGTGTATACCCGGTGTAGTGAGAGAATTCTGGTTATTACGTTGTGTATACCCGGTGTAGTGAGAGAATTCTGGTTATTACGCTGTGTATACCCGGTGTAGTGAGAGGATTCTGGTTATTACGCTGTGTATACCCGGTGTAGTGACAGAATTCTGGTTATTACGCTGTGTATACCCGGTGTAGTGAGAGGATTCTGGTTATTACGCGGTATATACCCGGTGTAGTGAGAGGATTCTGGTTATTACGCTGTGTATGCCCGGTGTAGTGACAGAATTCTGGTTATTACGCTGTGTATACCCGGTGTAGTGAGAGGATTCTGGTTATTACGCTGTGTATGCCCGGTGTAGTGAGAGAATTCTGGTTATTACGTTGTGTATACCCGGTGTAGTGAGAGAATTCTGGTTATTACGCTGTGTATACCCGGTGTAGTGAGAGGATTCTGGTTATTACGCTGTGTATACCCGGTGTAGTGACAGAATTCTGGTTATTACGCTGTGTATACCCGGTGTAGTGAGAGGATTCTGGTTATTACGCTGTGTATGCCCGGTGTAGTGAGAGAATTCTGGTTATTACGTTGTGTATACCTGGTGTAGTGAGAGAATTCTGGTTATTACGCTGTGTATACCCGGTGTAGTGAGAGGATTCTGGTTATTACGCTGTGTACACCCGGTGTAGTGAGAGGATTCTGGTTATTACGCGGTGTATACCCGGTGTAGTGAGAGGATTCTGCTTATTACTCTGTGTATACCTGGTGTAGTGAGAGAATTCTGGTTATTACACTGTGTATACCCGGTGTAGTGAGAGAATTCTGGTTATTACACTGTGTATACCCGGTGTAGTGAGAGAATTCTGGTTATTACGCTGTGTACACCCGGTGTAGTGAGAGGATTCTGGTTATTACACTGTGTATACCCGGTGTAGTGAGAGGATTCTGATTATTACTCTGTGTATACCCGGTGTAGTGAGAGAATTCTGGTTATTACACTGTGTATACCCGGTGTAGTGAGAGGATTCTGGTTATTACGTTGTGTATATCCGGTGTAGTGAGAGAATTCTGGTTATTACACTGTGTATACCCGGTGTAGTGAAAGAATTCTGGTTATTACGCGGTATATACCCGGTGTAGTGAGAGGATTCTGGTTATTACGCTGTGTATACCCTGTGTAGTGAGAGAATTCTGGTTATTACGCTGTGTATACCCGGTGTAGTGAGAGAATTCTGGTTATTACGCTGTGTATACCCGGTGTAGTGAGAGAATTCTGGTTATTACACTGTGTATACCCGGTGTAGTGAGAGAATTCTGGTTATTACACTGTGTATACCCGGTGTAGTGAGAGAATTCTGGTTATTACACTGTGTATACCCGGTGTAGTGAGAGGATTCTGGTTATTATGCGGTGTATACCCGGTGTAGTGAGAGGATTCTGCTTATTACTCTGTGTATACCCGGTGTAGTGAGAGGATTCTGGTTATTACGTTGTGTATATCCGGTGTAGTGAGAGAATTCTGGTTATTACACTGTGTATACCCGGTGTAGTGAGAGAATTCTGGTTATTACACTGTGTATACCCGGTGTAGTGAGAGGATTCTGGTTATTACGTTGTGTATACCCGGTGTAGTGAGAGAATTCTGGTTATTACACTGTGTATACCCGGTGTAGTGAGAGAATTCTGGTTATTACGCTGTGTATACCCGGTGTAGTGAGAGAATTCTGGTTATTACGCTATGTATACCCGGTGTAGTGAGAAGATTCTGGTTATTACGCGGTATATACCCGGTGTAGTGAGAGAATTCTGGTTATTACACTGTGTATTCCCGGTGTAGTGAGAGGATTCTGGTTATTGCGCTGTGTATTCCCGGTGTAGTGAGAGGATTCTGGTTATTGCGCTGTGTATTCCCGGTGTAGTGAGAGGATTCTGGTTATTGCGCTGTGTATTCCCGGTGTAGTGAGAGAATTCTGGTTATTACGCGGTGTATACCCGTTGTAGTGAGAGAATTGTGGTTATTACGCTGTATACCCTGTGTAGTGAGAGAATTCTGGTTATTATGCGGTGTATACCCGGTGTAGTGAGAGAATTCTGGTTATTACGCTGTGTATTCCCGGTGTAGTGAGAGAATTCTGGTTATTATGCGGTATATACCCGGTGTAGTGAGAGAATTGTGGTTATTACGCTGTATACCCTGTGTAGTGAGAGAATTATGGTTATTATGCGGTGTATACCCGGTGTAGTGAGAGAATTCTGGTTATTACGCTGTGTATACCTGGTGTAGTGAGAGAATTCTGGTTATTACGCGGTGTATACCCGGTGTAGTGAGAGAATTCTGGTTATTACGCTGTGTATATCCGGTGTAGTGAGAGAATTCTGGTTATTATGCGGTGTATACACGGTGTAGTGAGAGGATTCTGGTTATTACGTTGTGTATACCCGGTGTAGTGAGAGAATTCTGGTTATTACGCGGTGTATATCCGGTGTAGTGAGAGAATTCTGGTTATTACGCGGTGTATATCCGGTGTAGTGAGAGAATTCTGGTTATTACGCGGTGTATATCCGGTGTAGTGAGAGAATTCTGGTTATTACGCTGTGTATACCCGGTGTAGTGAGAGAATTCTGGTTATTACGCGGTGTATACCCGTTGTAGTGAGAGGATTCTGGTTATTACGCGGTATATACCCGGTGTAGTGAGAGAATTCTGGTTATTACGTTGTGTATACCCGGTGTAGTGAGAGAATTCTGGTTATTACACTGTGTATACCCGGTGTAGTGAGAGAATTCTGGTTATTGTGCGGTATATACCCGGTGTAGTGAGAGAATTCTGGTTATTACGCTGTGTATACCCGGTGTAGTGAGAGGATTCTGGTTATTACACTGTGTATACCCGGTGTAGTAAGAGGATTCTGGTTATTACGTTGTGTATACCCGGTGTAGTGAGAGAATTCTGGTTATTACGCTGTGTATACCCGGTGTAGTGAGAGGATTCTGGTTATTACGCTGTGTATGCCCGGTGTAGTGAGAGAATTCTGGTTATTACGTTGTGTATACCCGGTGTAGTGAGAGAATTCTGGTTATTACGCTGTGTATACCCGGTGTAGTGAGAGGATTCTGGTTATTACGCTGTGTATACCCGGTGTAGTGAGAGAATTCTGGTTATTACGCTGTGTATACCCGATGTAATGAGAGGATTCTGGTTATTACGCTGTGTATACCCGGTGTAGTGAGAGGATTCTGATTATTACGCGGTATATACCCGGTGTAATGAGAGGATTCTGGTTATTACGCTGTGTATACCCTGTGTAGTGAGAGAATTCTGGTTATTACGCTGTGTATACCCGGTGTAGTGAGAGAATTCTGGTTATTACGCTGTGTATACCCGGTGTAGTGAGAGGATTCTGGTTATTACGCTGTGTATGCCCGGTGTAGTGAGAGAATTCTGGGTATTACGCTGTGTATACCCGGTGTAGTGAGAGAATTCTGGTTATTACGTTGTGTATACCCGGTGTAGTGAGAGGATTCTGGTTATTACGCAGTGTATACCCGGTGTAGTGAGAGGATTCTGGTTATTACTCTGTGTATACCCGGTGTAGTGAGAGAATTCTGGTTATTACACTGTGTATACCCAGTGTAGTGAGAGAATTCTGGTTATTACACTGTGTATACCCGGTGTAGTGAGAGAATTCTGGTTATGACGCTGTATATATCCGGTGTAGTGAGAGGATTCTGGTTATTACGCGGTGTATATCCGGTGTAGTGAGAGAATTCTGGTTATGACGCTGTATATATCCGGTGTAGTGAGAGGATTCTGGTTATTGCTCTGTGTATACCCGGTGTAGTGAGAGAATTCTGTTTATTACGCGGTGTATACCCGGTGTAGTGAGAGAATTCTGGTTATTACGCTGTGTACACCCGGTGTAGTGAGAGGATTCTGGTTATTACGCGGTGTATACCCGGTGTAGTGAGAGGATTCTGCTTATTACTCTGTGTATACCCGGTGTAGTGAGAGGATTCTGGTTATTACTTTGTGTATATCCGGTGTAGTGAGAGAATTCTGGTTATTACGCGGTATATACCCGGTGTAGTGAGAGAATTCTAGTTATTACGCTGTGTATACCCGGTGTAGTGAGAGAATTCTGGTTATTACGCTGTGTATACCCGGTGTAGTGAGAGAATTCTGGTTATTACGCGGTATATACCCGGTGTAGTGAGAGAATTCTAGTTATTACGCGGTGTATACCCGGTGTAGTGAGAGGATTCTGCTTATTACGCTGTATATATCCGGTGTAGTGAGAGGATTCTGGTTATTACACTGTGTATACCCAGTGTAGTGAGAGAATTCTAGTTATTACACTGTGTATACCCGGTGTAGTGAGAGAATTCTGGTTATTACGCTGTGTATACCCGGTGTAGTGAGAGGATTCTGGTTATTACGCGGTATATACCCGGTGTAGTGAGAGAATTCTGGTTATTACGTTGTGTATACCCTGTGTAGTGAGAGAATTCTGGTTATTACACTGTGTATACCCGGTGTAGTGAGAGGATTCTGGTTATTACTCTGTGTATACCCGGTGTAGTGAGAGAATTCTGGTTATTACGCTGTGTATACCCGGTGTAGTGAGAGAATTCTGGTTATTACGCTGTGTATACCCGGTGTAGTGAGAGGATTCTGGTTATTACGCGGTATATACCCGGTGTAGTGAGAGGATTCTGGTTATTACGCTGTGTATGCCCGGTGTAGTGAGAGAATTCTGGTTATTACGCTGTGTATACCCGGTGTAGTGAGAGGATTCTGGTTATTACGCTGTGTATGCCCGGTGTAGTGACAGAATTCTGGTTATTACGCTGTGTATACCCGGTGTAGTGAGAGAATTCTGATTATTACGCGGTGTATACCCGGTGTAGTGAGAGAATTCTGGTTATTACGTTGTGTATACCCGGTGTAGTGAGAGGATTCTGGTTATTACGCTGTGTATGCCCGGTGTAGTGAGAGAATTCTGGTTATTAAGTTGTGTATACCCAGTGTAGTGAGAGAATTCTGGTTATTACGCTGTGTATACCCGGTGTAGTGAGAGGATTCTGGTTATTACGCTGTGTATACCCGGTGTAGTGACAGAATTCTGGTTATTACGCTGTGTATACCCGATGTAGTGAGAGGATTCTGGTTATTACGCTGTGTATGCCCGGTGTAGTGAGAGAATTCTGGTTATTACGCTGTGTATACCCGGTGTAGTGAGAGGATTCTGGTTATTACGCTGTGTATACCCGGTGTAGTGAGAGAATTCTGGTTATTACGCTGTGTATACCCGGTGTAGTGAGAGAATTCTGGTTATTACTTTGTGTATACCCGGTGTAGTGAGAGAATTCTGGTTATTACACTGTGTATTCCCGGTGTAGTGAGAGAATTCTGGTTATTACGCTGTGTATACCCGGTGTAGTGAGAGGATTCTGGTTATTACTCGGTATATACCCGGTGTAGTGAGAGAATTCTGGTTATTACGTTGTGTATACCCTGTGTAGTGAGAGAATTCTGGTTATTACACTGTGTATACCCGGTGTAGTGAGAGTATTCTGGTTATTACTCTGTGTATACCCGGTGTAGTGAGAGGATTCTGGTTATTACGCTGTGTATACCCGGTGTAGTGAGAGAATTCTGGTTATTACGCTGTGTATACCCGGTGTAGTGAGAGGATTCTGGTTATTACGCGGTATATACCCGGTGTAGTGAGAGGATTCTGGTTATTGTGCAGTGTATACCCGGTGTAGTGAGAGGATTCTGGTTATTACGCGGTATATATCCGGTGTAGTGAGAGGATTCTGGTTATTACACTGTGTATACCCGGTGTAGTGAGAGAATTCTGGTTATTACGCGGTGTATACCCGGTGTAGTGAGAGGATTCTGGTTATTATGCGGTATATACCCTGTGTAGTGAGAGAATTCTGGTTATTACGCGGTATATACCCGGTGTAGTGAGAGAATTCTGGTTATTACACGGTATATACCCGGTGTAGTGAGAGAATTCTGGTTATTACACGGTATATATCCGGTGTAGTGAGAGAATTCTGGTTATTACACGGTATATATCCGGTGTAGTGAGAGAATTCTGGTTATTACACGGTATATACCCGGTGTAGTGAGAGAATTCTGGTTATTACACGGTATATATCCGGTGTAGTGAGAGAATTCTGGTTATAACGCTGTGTATTCCCGGTGTAGTGAGAGAATTCTGGATATTGCGTGGTATATACCCGGTGTAGTGAGAGAATTCTGGTTATTATGTGGTATGTTCCCGGTGTAGTGAGAGAATTCTGGTTATTACGCTGTGTATACCCGGTGTAGTGAGAGAATTCTGGTTATTACATTGTGTATATCCGGTGTAGTGAGAGGATTCTGGTTATTACACTGTGTATACCCGGTGTAGTGAGAGGATTCTGGTTATTGCGCTGTGTATACCCGGTGTAGTGAGAGAATTCTGGTTATTATGCGGTATATACCCGGTGTAGTGAGAGAATTCTGGTTACTACGCTGTGTATACCCGGTGTAGTGAGAGGATTCTGGTTATTGCGCTGTGTATTCCCGGTGTAGTGAGAGAATTCTGGTTATTATGCGGTATATACCCGGTGTAGTGAGAGAATTCTGGTTATTATGCGGTGTATACCCGGTGTAGTGAGAGAATTCTGTTTATTACCCTGTGTATACCCGGTGTAGTGAGAGAATTCTTTTTATTACGCTGTGTATACCCGTTGTAGTGAAAGGATTCTGGTTATTACACTGTGTATTCCCGGTGTAGTGAGAGAATTCTGGTTATTACGCGGTATATACCCGGTGTAGTGAGAGGATTCTGGTTATTACGCTGTGTATACCCTGTGTAGTGAGAGAATTCTGGTTATTACGCTGTGTATACCCGGTGTAGTGAGAGAATTCTGGTTATTACGCTGTGTATACCCGGTGTAGTGAGAGGATTCTGGTTATTACGCTGTGTATGCCCGGTGTAGTGAGAGAATTCTGGTTATTACGCTGTGTATACCCGGTGTAGTGAGAGAATTCTGGTTATTACGCTGTGTATACCCGGTGTAGTGAGAGAATTCTGGTTATTACGTTGTGTATACCCGGTGTAGTGAGAGAATTCTGGTTATTACACTGTGTATACCCGGTGTAGTGAGAGAATTCTGGTTATTACGCAGTGTACACCCGGTGTAGTGAGAGGATTCTGGTTATTACACTCTGTATACCCGGTGTAGTGAGAGGATTCTGATTATTACTCTGTGTATACCCGGTGTAGTGAGAGAATTCTGGTTATTACACTGTGTATACCCGGTGTAGTGAGAGGATTCTGGTTATTACGTTGTGTATACCCGGTGTAGTGAAAGAATTCTAGTTATTACGCGGTATATACCCGGTGTAGTGAGAGGATTCTGGTTATTACGCTGTGTATACCCTGTGTAGTGAGAGAATTCTGGTTATTACGCTGTGTATACCCGGTGTAGTGAGAGAATTCTGGTTATTACGCTGTGTATACCCGGTGTAGTGAGAGAATTCTGGTTATTACACTGTGTATACCCGGTGTAGTGAGAGAATTCTGGTTATTACACTGTGTATACCCGGTGTAGTGAGAGAATTCTGGTTATTACACTGTGTATACCCGGTGTAGTGAGAGAATTCTGGTTATTACGCTGTGTACACCCGGTGTAGTGAGAGAATTCTGGTTATTATGCGGTGTATATCCGGTGTAGTGAGAGGATTCTGGTTATTATGCGGTGTATACCCGGTGTAGTGAGAGGATTCTGCTTATTACTCTGTGTATACCCGGTGTAATGAGAGGATTCTGGTTATTACGTTGTGTATATCCAGTGTAGTGAGAGAATTCTGGTTATTACACTGTGTATACCCGGTGTAGTGAGAGAATTCTGGTTATTACGCTGTGTATACCCGGTGTAGTGAGAGAATTCTGGTTATCACACTGTGTATTCCCGGTGTAGTGAGAGGATTCTGGTTATTGCGCTGTGTATTCCCGGTGTAGTGAGAGGATTCTGGTTATTGCGCTGTGTATTCCCGGTGTAGTGAGAGAATTCTGGTTATTACGCGGTGTATACCCGTTGTAGTGAGAGAATTGTGGTTATTACGCTGTATACCCTGTGTAGTGAGAGAATTCTGGTTATTATGCGGTGTATACCCGGTGTAGTGAGAGAATTCTGGTTATTACGCTGTGTATTCCCGGTGTAGTGAGAGAATTCTGGTTATTATGCGGTATATACCCGGTGTAGTGAGAGAATTGTGGTTATTACGCTGTATACCCTGTGTAGTGAGAGAATTCTGGTTATTATGCGGTGTATACCCGGTGTAGTGAGAGAATTCTGGTTATTACGCTGTGTATACCTGGTGTAGTGAGAGAATTCTGGTTATTACGCGGTGTATACCCGGTGTAGTGAGAGAATTCTGGTTATTACGCTGTGTATATCCGGTGTAGTGAGAGAATTCTGGTTATTATGCGGTGTATACACGGTGTAGTGAGAGGATTCTGGTTATTACGTTGTGTATACCCGGTGTAGTGAGAGAATTCTGGTTATTACGCGGTGTATATCCGGTGTAGTGAGAGAATTCTGGTTATTACGTTGTGTATACCCGGTGTAGTGAGAGAATTCTGGTTATTATGCGGTGTATACACGGTGTAGTGAGAGGATTCTGGTTATTACGTTGTGTATACCCGGTGTAGTGAGAGAATTCTGGTTATTACGCGGTGTATACCCGGTGTAGTGAGAGAATTCTGGTTATTACGTTGTGTATACCCGGTGTAGTGAGAGAATTCTGGTTATTACACTGTGTATACCCGGTGTAGTGAGAGAATTCTGGTTATTATGCGGTATATACCCGGTGTAGTGAGAGAATTCTGGTTATTACGCTGTGTATACCCAGTGTAGTGAGAGGATTCTGGTTATTACACTGTGTATACCCGGTGTAGTAAGAGGATTCTGGTTATTACGTTGTGTATACCCGGTGTAGTGAGAGAATTCTGGTTATTACGCTGTGTATACCCGGTGTAGTGAGAGGATTCTGGTTATTACGCTGTGTATGCCCGGTGTAGTGAGAGAATTCTGGTTATTACGTTGTGTATACCCGGTGTAGTGAGAGAATTCTGGTTATTACGCTGTGTATACCCGGTGTAGTGAGAGGATTCTGGTTATTACGCTGTGTATACCCGGTGTAGTGAGAGAATTCTGGTTATTACGCTGTGTATACCCGATGTAATGAGAGGATTCTGGTTATTACGCTGTGTATACCCGGTGTAGTGAGAGGATTCTGATTATTACGCGGTATATACCCGGTGTAATGAGAGGATTCTGGTTATTACGCTGTGTATACCCTGTGTAGTGAGAGAATTCTGGTTATTACGCTGTGTATACCCAGTGTAGTGAGAGAATTCTGGTTATTACGCTGTGTATACCCGGTGTAGTGAGAGGATTCTGGTTATTACGCTGTGTATGCCCGGTGTAGTGAGAGAATTCTGGTTATTACGCTGTGTATACCCGGTGTAGTGAGAGAATTCTGGTTATTACGTTGTGTATACCCGGTGTAGTGAGAGAATTCTGGTTATTACACTGTGTATACCCAGTGTAGTGAGAGAATTCTGGTTATTACACTGTGTATACCCGGTGTAGTGAGAGAATTCTGGTTATGACGCTGTATATATCCGGTGTAGTGAGAGGATTCTGGTTATTACGCGGTGTATATCCGGTGTAGTGAGAGAATTCTGGTTATGACGCTGTATATATCCGGTGTAGTGAGAGGATTCTGGTTATTACTCTGTGTATACCCGGTGTAGTGAGAGAATTCTGTTTATTACGCGGTGTATACCCGGTGTAGTGAGAGAATTCTGGTTATTACGCTGTGTACACCCGGTGTAGTGAGAGGATTCTGGTTATTACGCGGTGTATACCCGGTGTAGTGAGAGGATTCTGCTTATTACTCTGTGTATACCCGGTGTAGTGAGAGGATTCTGGTTATTACTTTGTGTATATCCGGTGTAGTGAGAGAATTCTGGTTATTACGCGGTATATACCCGGTGTAGTGAGAGAATTCTAGTTATTACGCTGTGTATACCCGGTGTAGTGAGAGAATTCTGGTTATTACGCTGTGTATACCCGGTGTAGTGAGAGAATTCTGGTTATTACGCGGTATATACCCGGTGTAGTGAGAGAATTCTAGTTATTACGCGGTATATACCCGGTGTAGTGAGAGGATTCTGGTTATTACGCTGTGTATGCCCGGTGTAGTGAGAGGATTCTGGTTATTACGCTGTGTATACCCGGTGTAGTGAGAGGATTCTGGTTATTACGCTGTGTATGCCCGGTGTAGTGACAGAATTCTGGTTATTACGCTGTGTATACCCGGTGTAGTGAGAGGATTCTGGTTATTACGCTGTGTATGCCCGGTGTAGTGAGAGAATTCTGGTTATTACGTTGTGTATACCCGGTGTAGTGAGAGAATTCTGGTTATTACGCTGTGTATACCCGGTGTAGTGAGAGGATTCTGGTTATTACGCTGTGTATACCCGGTGTAGTGACAGAATTCTGGTTATTACGCTGTGTATACCCGGTGTAGTGAGAGGATTCTGGTTATTACGCTGTGTATGCCCGGTGTAGTGAGAGAATTCTGGTTATTACGCTGTGCATACCCGGTGTAGTGAGAGGATTCTGGTTATTACGCTGTGTATACCCGGTGTAGTGAGAGAATTCTGGTTATTACGCTGTGTATACCCGGTGTAGTGAGAGAATTCTGGTTATTACGTTGTGTATACCCGGTGTAGTGAGAGAATTCTGGTTATTACACTGTGTATACCCGGTGTAGTGAGAGAATTCTGGTTATCACACTGTGTATACCCGGTGTAGTGAGAGAATTCTGGTTATTACGCTGTGTATACCCGGTGTAGTGAGAGGATTCTGGTTATTACGCGTTGTATACCCGGTGTAGTGAGAGGATTCTTCTTATTACTCTGTGTATACCCGGTGTAGTGAGAGGATTCTGGTTATTACGTTGTGTATATCCGGTGTAGTGAGAGAATTCTGGTTATTACACTGTGTATACCCGGTGTAGTGAGAGAATTCTGGTTATTACGCTGTGTATACCCGGTGTAGTGAGAGAATTCTGGTTATTACACTGTGTATTCCCGGTGTAGTGAGAGAATTCTGGTTATTACGCTGTGTATACCCGGTGTAGTGAGAGGATTCTGGTTATTACTCGGTATATACCCGGTGTAGTGAGAGAATTCTGGTTATTACGTTGTGTATACCCTGTGTAGTGAGAGAATTCTGGTTATTACACTGTGTATACCCGGTGTAGTGAGAGGATTCTGGTTATTACTCTGTGTATACCCGGTGTAGTGAGAGGATTCTGGTTATTACGCTGTGTATACCCGGTGTAGTGAGAGAATTCTGGTTATTACGCTGTGTATACCCGGTGTAGTGAGAGGATTCTGGTTATTACGCGGTATATACCCGGTGTAGTGAGAGGATTCTGGTTATTGTGCAGTGTATACCCGGTGTAGTGAGAGGATTCTGGTTATTACGCGGTATATATCCGGTGTAGTGATAGGATTCTGGTTATTACACTGTGTATACCCGGTGTAGTGAGAGAATTCTGGTTATTACGCGGTGTATACCCGGTGTAGTGAGAGGATTCTGGTTATTATGCGGTATATACCCTGTGTAGTGAGAGAATTCTGGTTATTACGCGGTATATACCCGGTGTAGTGAGAGAATTCTGGTTATTACACGGTATATACCCGGTGTAGTGAGAGAATTCTGGTTATTACACGGTATATATCCGGTGTAGTGAGAGAATTCTGGTTATTACACGGTATATATCCGGTGTAGTGAGAGAATTCTGGTTATTACACGGTATATACCCGGTGTAGTGAGAGAATTCTGGTTATTACACGGTATATATCCGGTTTAGTGAGAGAATTCTGGTTATAACGCTGTGTATTCCCGGTGTAGTGAGAGAATTCTGGATATTGCGTGGTATATACCCGGTGTAGTGAGAGAATTCTGGTTATTATGTGGTATATTCCCGGTGTAGTGAGAGAATTCTGGTTATTACGCTGTGTATACCCGGTGTAGTGAGAGAATTCTGGTTATTACACTGTGTATACCCGGTGTAGTGAGAGAATTCTGGTTATTACACTGTGTATACCCGGTGTAGTGAGAGGATTCTGGTTATTGCGCTGTGTATTCCCGGTGTAGTGAGAGAATTCTGGTTATTATGCGGTATATACCCGGTGTAGTGAGAGAATTCTGGTTATTACGCTGTGTATACCCGGTGTAGTGAGAGGATTCTGTTTATTACACTGTGTATACCCGGTGTAGTGAGAGAATTCTGGTTATTACACTGTGTATACCCGGTGTAGTGAGAGGATTCTGTTTATTACACTGTGTATACCCGGTGTAGTGAGAGGATTCTGGTTATTGCGCTGTGTATTCCCGGTGTAGTGAGAGAATTCTGGTTATTATGCGGTATATACCCGGTGTAGTGAGAGAATTCTGGTTATTATGCGGTGTATACCCGGTGTAGTGAGAGAATTCTGGTTATTACCCTGTGTATACCCGGTGTAGTGAGAGAATTCTTTTTATTACGCTGTGTATACCCGTTGTAGTGAAAGGATTCTGGTTATTACGCTGTGTATACCCGGTGTAGTGAGAGGATTCTGGTTATTACGCTGTGTATACCCGGTGTAGTGAGAGATTTCTGGTTATTACGCTGTGTATACCCGGTGTAGTGAGATAATTCTGGTTATTACGCTGTGTATACCCGGTGTAGTGAGAGGATTCTGGTTATTACACTGTGTATACCAGGTGTAGTGAGAGAATTCTGGTTATTACGCGGTGTATACCCGTTGTAGTGAGAGAATTCTGGTTATTACGCGGTATATACCCGGTGTAGTGAGAGAATTCTGGTTATTACGTTGTGTATACCCGGTGTAGTGAGAGAATTCTGGTTATTACACTGTGTATACCAAGTGTAGTGAGAGAATTCTGGTTATTACGCGGTGTATACCCGTTGTAGTGAGAGGATTCTGGTTATTACGTTGTGTATACCCGGTGTAGTAAGAGGATTCTGGTTATTACGCGGTGTATACCCGGTGTAGTGAGAGGATTCTGGTTATTACACTGTGTATACCATGTGTAGTGAGAGAATTCTGGTTATTACGCGGTGTATACCCGGTGTAGTGAGAGAATTCTGGTTATTACACTGTGTATACCCGGTGTAGTGAGAGAATTCTGGTTATTACACTGTGTATACCCGGTGTAGTGAGAGAATTCTAGTTATTCCGTTGTGTATACCCGGTGTAGTGAGAGAATTCTGGTTATTACGTTGTGTATACCCGGTGTAGTAAGAGGATTCTGGTTATTACGCGGTGTATACACGGTGTAGTGAGAGGATTCTGGTTATTACGCGGTGTATACCCGGTGTAGTGAGAGGATTCTGGTTATTACACTGTGTATTCCCGGTGTAGTGAGAGAATTCTGGTTATTACACGGTGTATAACCGGTGCAGTAAGAGGATTCTGGTTATTACGCTGTGTATACCCGGTGTAGTGAGAGAATTCTGGTTGTTACGCTGTCTATACCCGGTGTAGTGAGAGAATTCTGGTTATTATGCGGTGTATACCCGGTGTAGTGAGAGAATTCTGGTTATTACGCTGTGTATACCCGGTGTAGTGAGAGAATTCTGGTTATTACGCTGTGTATACCCGGTGTAGTGAGAGGATTCTGGTTATTACGTTGTGTATACCCGGTGTAGTGAGAGGATTCTGGTTATTGCGCTGTGTATACCCGGTGTAGTGTGAGAATTCTGGTTATTACGCGGTGTATACCCGGTGTAGTGAGAGAATTCTGGTTATTACGCTGTGTATACCCGGTGTAGTGAGAGAATTCTGGTTATTACTCTGTGTATTCCCGGTGTAGTGAGAGAATTCTGGTTATTACGCTGTGTATTCCCGGTGTAGTGAGAGAATTCTGGTTATTACGCGGTGTATACCCGGTGTAGTGAGAGGATTCTGGTTATTACGTTGTGTATACCCGGTGTAGTGAGAGGATTCTGGTTATTGCGCTGTGGATTCTGGTTATTGCGCTGTGTATTCCCGGTGTAGTGAGAGAATTCTGGTTATTATGCGGTATATACCCGGTGTAGTGAGAGAATTCTGGTTATTACGCTGTATACCCGGTGTAGTGAGAGAATTCTGGTTATTACGCTGTGTATACCCGGTGTAGTGAGAGGATTCTGGTTATTGCGCTGTGGATTCTGGTTATTGCGCTGTGTATTCCCGGTGTAGTGAGAGAATTCTGGTTATTACGTGGTATATATCCGGTGTAGTGAGAGAATTCTGGTTATTACGCGTTGTATACCCGTTGTAGTGAGAGGATTCTGGTTATTACGCGGTGTATACCCGGTGCAGTGAGAGGATTCTGGTTATTACGTTGTGTATACCCGGTGTAGTGAGAGAATTCTGGTTATTACGCGGTGTACACCGGGTGTAGTGAGAGGATTCTGGTTATTACGCGGTGTATACCCGGTGTAGTGAGAGGATTCTGGTTATTACTCTGTGTATACCCGGTGTAGTGAGAGAATTATGGTTATTACGCTGTGTATACCCTGTGTAGTGAGAGGATTCTGGTTATTACGTTGTGTATACCCGGTGTAGTGAGAGAATTCTGGTTATTACGCTGTGTATACCCGGTGTAGTGAGAGGATTCTGGTTATTACGCGGTATATACCCGGTGTAGTGAGAGGATTCTGGTTATTGTGCAGTGTATACCCGGTGTAGTGAGAGGATTCTGGTTATTACGCGGTATATACCCGGTGTAGTGAGAGGATTCTGGTTATTTAGTCTGTGTATACCCGGTGTAGTGAGAGAATTCTGGTTATTACGCGGTATATACCCGGTGTAGTGAGAGAATTCTGGTTATTACACTGTATATACCCGGTGTAGTGACAGAATTCTGGTTATTACGCTGTCTATACCCGGTGTAGTGAGAGAATTCTGGTTATTACGCTGTGTATACCCGGTTTAGTGAGAGAATTCTGGTTATTACTCTGTGTATACCCGGTGTAGTGAGAGAATTCTGGTTATTACGTTGTGTATACCCAGGGTAGTGAGAGAATTCTGGTTATTACGCGGTGTATACCCATTGTAGTGAGAGAATTCTGGTTATTACGCTGTGTATACCCGGTGTAGTGAGAGAATTCTGGTTATTACACTGTGTATTCCCGGTGTAGTGAGAGGATTCTGGTTATTACATTGTGTATACCCGGTGTAGTGAGAGGATTCTGGTTATTACTCTGTGTATACCCGGTATAGTGAGAGGATTCTGGTTATTACACTGTGTATTCCCGGTGTAGTGAGAGAATTCTGGTTATTACGCTGTGTATACCCGGTGTAGTGAGAGGATTCTGGTTATTACTCTGTGTATACCCGGTGTAGTGAGAGAATTCTGGTTATTACGCTGTGTATACCCTGTGTAGTGAGAGGATTCTGGTTATTACGTTGTGTATACCCGGTGTAGTGAGAGAATTCTGGTTATTACACTGTGTATACCCGGTGTAGTGAGAGGATTCTGGTTATTACTCTGTGTATACCCGGTGTAGTGAGAGAATTCTGGTTATTACGCTGTGTATACCCGGTGTAGTGAGAGAATTCTGGTTATTACGCTGTGTATACCCTGTGTAGTGAGAGGATTCTGGTTATTACGTTGTGTATACCCTGTGTAGTGAGAGATTTCTGGATATTACGCTGTGTATTCCCGGTGTAGTGAGAGGATTCTGGTTATTATGCGGTGTATACCCGGTGTAGTGAGAGGATTCTGGTTATTATGCGGTGTATACCCGGTATAGTGAGAGAATTCTGGTTATTACACGGTGTATACCCGGTGTAGTGAGAGAATTCTGGTTATTACGCTGTGTATACCCGGTGTAGTGAGAGGATTCTGGTTATTACACTGTGTATTCCCGGTGTAGTGAGAGGATTCTGGTTATTACATTGTGTATACCCGGTGTAGTGAGAGGATTCTGGTTATTACTCTGTGTATACCCGGTATAGTGAGAGGATTCTGGTTATTACACTGTGTATTCCCGGTGTAGTGAGAGAATTCTGGTTATTACGCTGTGTATACCCGGTGTAGTGAGAGGATTCTGGTTATTACTCTGTGTATACCCGGTGTAGTGAGAGAATTCTGGTTATTACGCTGTGTATACCCTGTGTAGTGAGAGGATTCTGGTTATTACGTTGTGTATACCCGGTGTAGTGAGAGAATTCTGGTTATTACACTGTGTATACCCGGTGTAGTGAGAGGATTCTGGTTATTACTCTGTGTATACCCGGTGTAGTGAGAGAATTCTGGTTATTACGCTGTGTATACCCTGTGTAGTGAGAGGATTCTGGTTATTACGTTGTGTATACCCTGTGTAGTGAGAGATTTCTGGTTATTACGCTGTGTATTCCCGGTGTAGTGAGAGGATTCTGGTTATTACGTTGTGTATACCCGGTGTAGTGAGAGGATTCTGGTTATTACTCTGTGTATACCCGGTGTAGTGAGAGAATTCTGGTTATTACGCTGTGTATACCCGGTGTAGTGAGAGGATTCTGGTTATTACGCGGTATATACCCGGTGTAGTGAGAGGATTCTGGTTATTGTGCAGTGTATACCCGGTGTAGTGAGAGGATTCTGGTTATTACGCGGTATATATCCGGTGTAGTGAGAGGATTCTGGTTATTACACTGTGTATACCCGGTGTAGTGAGAGAATTCTGGTTATTACGCGGTGTATACCCGGTGTAGTGAGAGGATTCTGGTTATTATGCGGTATATACCCTGTGTAGTGAGAGAATTCTGGTTATTACGCGGTATATACCCGGTGTAGTGAGAGAATTCTGGTTATTACACGGTATATACCCGGTGTAGTGAGAGAATTCTGGTTATTACACGGTATATATCCGGTGTAGTGAGAGAATTCTGGTTATTACACGGTATATATCCGGTGTAGTGAGAGAATTCTGGTTATTACACGGTATATACCCGGTGTAGTGAGAGAATTCTGGTTATTACACGGTATAAATCCGGTTTAGTGAGAGAATTCTGGTTATAACGCTGTGTATTCCCGGTGTAGTGAGAGAATTCTGGATATTACGTGGTATATACCCGGTGTAGTGAGAGAATTCTGGTTATTATGTGGTATATTCCCGGTGTAGTGAGAGAATTCTGGTTATTACGCTGTGTATACCCGGTGTAGTGAGAGAATTCTGGTTATTACACTGTGTATATCCGGTGTAGTGAGAGGATTCTGGTTATTACACTGTGTATACCCGGTGTAGTGAGAGGATTCTGGTTATTGCGCTGTGTATTCCCGGTGTAGTGAGAGAATTCTGGTTATTATGCGGTATATACCCGGTGTAGTGAGAGAATTCTGGTTATTATGCGGTGTATACCCGGTGTAGTGAGAGAATTCTGGTTATTACCCTGTGTATACCCGGTGTAGTGAGAGAATTCTTTTTATTACGCTGTGTATACCCGTTGTAGTGAAAGGATTCTGGTTATTACGCTGTGTATACCCGGTGTAGTGAGAGGATTCTGGTTATTACGCTGTGTATACCCGGTGTAGTGAGATAATTCTGGTTATTACGCTGTGTATACCCGGTGTAGTGAGAGGATTCTGGTTATTACACTGTGTATACCCGGTGTAGTGAGAGAATTCTGGTTATTACGCGGTGTATACCCGTTGTAGTGAGAGAATTCTGGTTATTACGCGGTATATACCCGGTGTAGTGAGAGAATTCTGGTTATTACGTTGTGTATACCCGGTGTAGTGAGAGAATTCTGGTTATTACACTGTGTATACCAAGTGTAGTGAGAGAATTCTGGTTATTACGCGGTGTATACCCGTTGTAGTGAGAGGATTCTGGTTATTACGCTGTATATACCCGGTGTAGTGAGAGGATTCTGGTTGTTACACTGTGTATACCATGTGTAGTGAGAGAATTCTGGTTATTACGCGGTGTATACCCGGTGTAGTGAGAGAATTCTGGTTATTACACTGTGTATACCCGGTGTAGTGACAGGATTCTGGTTATTACGCGGTGTATACCCGGTGTAGTGAGAGAATTCTGGTTATTACACTGTGTATACCCGGTGTAGTGAGAGAATTCTGGTTATTACGTTGTGTATACCCGGTGTAGTGAGAGAATTCTGGTTATTACGTTGTGTATACCCGGTGTAGTAAGAGGATTCTGGTTATTACGCGGTGTATACACGGTGTAGTGAGAGGATTCTGGTTATTACGCGGTGTATATCCGGTGTAGTGAGAGGATTCTGGTTATTACACTGTGTATTCCCGGTGTAGTGAGAGAATTCTGGTTATTACACGGTGTATAACCGGTGCAGTAAGAGGATTCTGGTTATTACGCTGTGTATACCCGGTGTAGTGAGAGAATTCTGGTTATTACGCTGTCTATACCCGGTGTAGTGAGAGAATTCTGGTTATTATGCGGTGTATACCCGGTGTAGTGAGAGAATTCTGGTTATTACGCTGTGTATACCCGGTGTAGTGAGAGAATTCTGGTTATTACGCTGTGTATACCCGGTGTAGTGAGAGGATTCTGGTTATTACGTTGTGTATACCCGGTGTAGTGAGAGGATTCTGGTTATTGCGCTGTGTATACCCGGTGTAGTGTGAGAATTCTGGTTATTACGCGGTATATACCCGGTGTAGTGAGAGAATTCTGGTTATTACTCTGTGTATTCCCGGTGTAGTGAGAGAATTCTGGTTATTACGCTGTGTATTCCCGGTGTAGTGAGAGAATTCTGGTTATTACTCGGTGTATACCCGGTGTAGTGAGAGGATTCTGGTTATTACGTTGTGTATACCCGGTGTAGTGAGAGGATTCTGGTTATTGCGCTGTGGATTCTGGTTATTGCGCTGTGTATTCCCGGTGTAGTGAGAGAATTCTGGTTATTATGCGGTATATACCCGGTGTAGTGAGAGAATTCTGGTTATTACGCTGTATACCCGGTGTAGTGAGAGAATTCTGGTTATTACGCTGTGTATACCCGGTGTAGTGAGAGGATTCTGGTTATTGCGCTGTGGATTCTGGTTATTGCGCTGTGTATTCCCGGTGTAGTGAGAGAATTCTGGTTATTACGTGGTATATATCCGGTGTAGTGAGAGGATTCTGGTTATTACGCGGTGTATACCCGGTGCAGTGAGAGGATTCTGGTTATTACGTTGTGTATACCCGGTGTAGTGAGAGAATTCTGGTTATTACGCGGTGTACACCGGGTGTAGTGAGAGGATTCTGGTTATTACGCGGTGTATACCCGGTGTAGTGAGAGGATTCTGGTTATTACTCTGTGTATACCCGGTGTAGTGAGAGAATTCTGGTTATTACGCTGTGTATACCCTGTGTAGTGAGAGGATTCTGGTTATTACGTTGTGTATACCCGGTGTAGTGAGAGAATTCTGGTTATTACGCTGTGTATACCCGGTGTAGTGAGAGGATTCTGGTTATTACGCGGTATATACCCGGTGTAGTGAGAGGATTCTGGTTATTGTGCAGTGTATACCCGGTGTAGTGAGAGGATTCTGGTTATTACGCGGTATATACCCGGTGTAGTGAGAGGATTCTGGTTATTTAGTCTGTGTATACCCGGTGTAGTGAGAGAATTCTGGTTATTACGCGGTATATACCCGGTGTAGTGAGAGAATTCTGGTTATTACACGGTATATACCCGGTGTAGTGACAGAATTCTGGTTATTACGCTGTCTATACCCGGTGTAGTGAGAGAATTCTGGTTATTACGCTGTGTATACCCGGTGTAGTGAGAGAATTCTGGTTATTACGTTGTGTATACCCGGTGTAGTGAGAGAATTCTGGTTATTACGCGGTGTATACCCATTGTAGTGAGAGAATTCTGGTTATTACGCTGTGTATACCCGGTGTAGTGAGAGAATTCTGGTTATTACGCGGTGTATACCCGGTGTAGTGAGAGGATTCTGGTTATTATGCGGTGTATACCCGGTGTAGTGAGAGGATTCTGGTTATTATGCGGTGTATACCCGGTATAGTGAGAGAATTCTGGTTATTACACGGTGTATACCCGGTGTAGGGAGAGAATTCTGGTTATTACGCTGTGTATACCCGGTGTAGTGAGAGGATTCTGGTTATTACACTGTGTATTCCCGGTGTAGTGAGAGGATTCTGGTTATTACATTGTGTATACCCGGTGTAGTGAGAGGATTCTGGTTATTACTCTGTGTATACCCGGTATAGTGAGAGGATTCTGGTTATTACACTGTGTATTCCCGGTGTAGTGAGAGAATTCTGGTTATTACGCTGTGTATACCCGGTGTAGTGAGAGGATTCTGGTTATTACTCTGTGTATACCCGGTGTAGTGAGAGAATTCTGGTTATTACGCTGTGTATACCCTGTGTAGTGAGAGGATTCTGGTTATTACGTTGTGTATACCCGGTGTAGTGAGAGAATTCTGGTTATTACACTGTGTATACCCGGTGTAGTGAGAGGATTCTGGTTATTACTCTGTGTATACCCGGTGTAGTGAGAGAATTCTGGTTATTACGCTGTGTATACCCTGTGTAGTGAGAGGATTCTGGTTATTACGTTGTGTATACCCTGTGTAGTGAGAGATTTCTGTTTATTACGCTGTGTATTCCCGGTGTAGTGAGAGGATTCTGGTTATTACGTTGTGTATACCCGGTGTAGTGAGAGGATTCTGGTTATTACTCTGTGTATACCCGGTGTAGTGAGAGAATTCTGGTTATTACGCTGTTTATACCCTGTGTAGTGAGAGGATTCTGGTTATTACGTTGTGTATACCCGGTGTAGTGAGAGAATTCTGGTTATTACGCGGTATATACCCGGTGTAGTGAGAGGATTCTGGTTATTGTGCAGTGTATACCCGGTGTAGTGAGAGGATTCTGGTTATTACGCGGTATATACCCGGTGTAGTGAGAGGATTCTGGTTATTTAGTCTGTGTATACCCGGTGTAGTGAGAGAATTCTGGTTATTACGCGGTATATACCCGGTGTAGTGAGAGAATTCTGGTTATTACACGGTATATACCCGGTGTAGTGACAGAATTCTGGTTATTACGCTGTCTATACCCGGTGTAGTGAGAGAATTCTGGTTATTACGCTGTGTATACCCGGTTTAGTGAGAGAATTCTGGTTATTACGCTGTGTATACCCGGTGTAGTGAGAGAATTCTGGTTATTACGTTGTGTATACCCGGTGTAGTGAGAGAATTCTGGTTATTACGCGGTGTATACTCATTGTAGTGAGAGAATTCTGGTTATTACGCTGTGTATACCCGGTGTATTGAGAGGATTCTGGTTATTATGCGGTGTATACCCGGTGTAGTGAGAGGATTCTGGTTATTATGCGGTGTATACCCGGTATAGTGAGAGAATTCTGGTTATTACACGGTGTATACCCGGTGTAGTGAGAGAATTCTGGTTATTACGCTGTGTATACCCGGTGTAGTGAGAGAATTCTGGTTATTACGCGGTGTATACCCGGTGTAGTGAGAGGATTCTGGTTATTATGCGGTGTATACCCGGTGTAGTGAGAGGATTCTGGTTATTATGCGGTGTATACCCGGTATAGTGAGAGAATTCTGGTTATTACGCGGTGTATACCCGGTGTAGTGAGAGGATTCTGGTTATTACGCTGTGTATACCCGGTGTAGTGAGAGGATTCTGGTTATTACATTGTGTATACCCGGTGTAGTGAGAGGATTCTGGTTATTACTCTGTGTATACCCGGTATAGTGAGAGGATTCTGGTTATTACACTGTGTATTCCCAGTGTAGTGAGAGAATTCTGGTTATTACGCTGTGTATACCCGGTGTAGTGAGAGGATTCTGGTTATTACTCTGTGTATACCCGGTGTAGTGAGAGAATTCTGGTTATTACGCTGTGTATACCCTGTGTAGTGAGAGGATTCTGGTTATTACGTTGTGTATACCCTGTGTAGTGAGAGATTTCTGGTTATTACGCTGTGTATTCCCGGTGTAGTGAGAGGATTCTGGTTATTACGTTGTGTATACCCGGTGTAGTGAGAGAATTCTGGTTATTACGCTGTGTATACCCGGTGTAGTGAGAGAATTCTGGTTATTACGCTGTGTATACCCGGTGTAGTGAGAGGATTCTGGTTATTACGTTGTGTATACCCGGTGTAGTGAGAGGATTCTGGTTATTACGTTGTGTATACCCGGTGTAGTGAGAGAATTCTGGTTATTACGCTGTGTATACCCGGTGTAGTGAGAGAATTCTGGTTATTACGCTGTGTATACCCGGTGTAGTGAGAGGATTCTGGTTATTACGCGGTGTATATCCGGTGTAGTGAGAGGATTCTGGTTATTACGCGGTGTATACCCGGTGTAGTGAGAGGATGCTGGTTATTATGCGGTATATACCCGGTGTAGTGAGAGGATTCTGGTTATTATGCGGTGTATACCCGGTATAGTGAGAGAATTCTGGTTATTGCACGGTATATATCCGGTGTAATGAGAGAATTCTGGTTATTACGCTGTGTATACCCGGTGTAGTGAGAGGATTCTGGTTATTACATTGTGTATACCCGGTGTAGTGAGAGAATTCTGGTTATTACGCTGTGTATACCCGGTGTAGTGAGAGGATTCTGGTTATTACCCTGTGTATACCCGGTGTAGTGAGAGGATTCTGGTTATTACGCTGTGTATATCTGGTGTAGTGAGAGAATTCTGGTTATTACGCTGTGTATACCCGGTGTAGTGAGAGGATTCTGGTTATTACGCGGTGTATACCCGGTGTAGTGAGAGAATTCTGGTTATTACACGGTGTATACCCGGTATAGTGAGAGAATTCTGGTTATTACGTTGTGTATACCCGGTGTAGTGAGAGAATTCTTGTTATTACGCTGTGTATACCCGGTGTAGTGAGAGGATTCTGGTTATTACGCGGTGTATACCCGGTGTAGTGAGAGAATTCTGGTTATTACACTGTGTATACCCGGTGTAGTGAGAGAATTCTGGTTATTACACTGTGTATACCCGGTGTAGTGAGAGATTTCTGGTTATTACGCTGTGTATACCCGGTGTAGTGAGAGGATTCTGGTTATTACGCTGTGTATACCCGGTGTAGTGAGAGAATTCTGGTTATTACGCTGTGTATACACGGTATAGTGAGAGAATTCTGGTTATTACGCTGTGTATACCCGGTGTATTGAGAGAATTCTGGTTATTACGCGGTATATTCCCGGTGTAGTGAGAGGATTCTGGTTATTACACTGTGTATACCCGGTGTAATGAGAGGATTCTGGTTATTACGCTGTGTATACCCGGTGTAGTGAGAGGATTCTTGTTATTACGCTGTGTATACCCGGTGTAGTGAGAGAATTCTGGTAATTACGCTGTGTATACCCGGTGTAGTGAGAGAATTCTGGTTATTACTCTGTGTATACCCGGTGTAGTGAGAGAATTCTGGTTATTACGCGGTGTATACCCGGTGTAGTGAGAGAATTCTGGTTATTACACTGTGTATACCCGGTGTAGTGAGATAATTCTGGTTATTACGCTGTGTATACCCGGTGTAGTGAGAGGATTCTGGTTATTATGCGGTATATACCCGGTGTAGTAAGAGGATTCTGGTTATTACACTGTGTATACCCGGTGTGGTGAGAGGATTCTGGTTATTACACTGTGTATACCTGGTGTAGTGAGAGAATTCTGGTTATTATGCGGTATATTCCCGGTGTAGTGACAGAATTCTGGTTATGACGCAGTGTATACCCGGTGTAGTGAGAGAATTCTGGTTATTACACTGTGTATACCCGGTGTAGTGAGAGAATTCTGGTTATTACACTGTGTATACCCGGTGTAGTGAGAGGATTCTGGTTATTACGTTGTGTATACCCGGTGTAGTGAGAGAATTCTGGTTATTACGTTGTGTATACCCGGTGTAGTGAGAGGATTCTGGTTATTACGTTGTGTATACCCGGTGTAGTGAGAGAATTCTGGTTATTATGCGGTATATATTAGGTGTAGTGAGAGGATTCTGGTTATTACGTTGTGTATACCCGGTGTAGTGAGATAATTCTGGTTATTATGCTTTATATACCCGGTGTAGTGAGAGGATTCTGGTTATTATGCGGTATATATCCGGTGTAGTGAGAGTATTCTGGTTATTACGCGGTGTATACCCGTTGTAGTGAGAGGATTCTGGTTATTATGCGGTATATATCCGGTGTAGTGAGAGAATTCTGGTTATTACGCTGTGTATTCCCGGTGTAGTGAGAGGATTCTGGTTATTACGCTGTGTATACCCGGTGTAGTGAGAGGATTCTGGTTATTAGGCTGTGTATACCCGGTGTAGTGTGAGGATTCTGGTTATTACGCGGTGTATACCCGGTGTAGTGAGAGAATTCTGGTTATTACGCTGTGTATACCCGGTGTAGTGAGAGGATTCTGGTTATTACGCGGTATATACCCGGTGTAGTGAGGGGATTCTGGTTATTACACTGTGTATTCCCGGTGTAGTGAGAGGATTCTGGTTATTGTGCAGTGTATACCCGGTGTAGTGAGAGAATTCTGGTTATTACACTGTGTATACCCGGTGTAGTGAGAGAATTCTGGTTATTACACTGTGTATACCCGGTGTAGTGAGAGAATTCTGGTTATTACGCTGTATATAACCGTTGTAGTGAGAGGATTCTGGTTATTACACTGTGTATACCCGGTGTAGTGAGAGGATTCTGGTTATTACACTGTGTATACCCGGTGTAGTGAGAGGATTCTGGTTATTACACTGTGTATACCCGGTGTAGTGAGAGGATTCTGGTTATTACACTGTGTATACCCGGTGTAGTGAGAGGATTCTGGTTATTACACTGTGTATACCCGGTGTAGTGAGAGGATTCTGGTTATTACGCGGTGTATACCCGGTGTAGTGAGAGGATTCTGGTTATTACGCTGTGTATACCTGGTGTAGTGAGAGGATTCTGGTTATTACGCGGTGTATACCCGGTGTAGTCAGAGAATTCTGGTTATTACGCTGTGTATACCCGGTGTAGTGAGAGAATTCTGGTTATTACACTGTGTATACCCGGTGTAGTGAGAGGATTCTGGTTATTGCGCTGTGTATACCCGGTGTAGTGAGAGGATTCTGGTTATTAAGTGGTGTATACCCGGTGTAGTGAGAGAATTCTGGTTATTATGCTGTGTATTCCCGGTGTAGTGAGAGAAATCTGGTTATTACGCTGTATATAACCGTTGTAGTGAGAGGATTCTGGTTATTACACTGTGTATACCCGGTGCAGTGAGAGGATTCTGGTTATTACACTGTGTATACCCGGTGTGGTGAGAGGATTCTGGTTATTACACTGTGTATACCTGGTGTAGTGAGAGAATTCTGGTTATTATGCGGTATATTCCCGGTGTAGTGACAGAATTCTGGTTATGACGCAGTGTATACCCGGTGTAGTGAGAGAATTCTGGTTATTACACTGTGTATACCCGGTGTAGTGAGAGAATTCTGGTTATTACACTGTGTATACCCGGTGTAGTGAGAGGATTCTGGTTATTACACTGTGTATACCAGGTGTAGTGAGAGAATTCTGGTTATTACGTTGTGTATACCCGGTGTAGTGAGAGGATTCTGGTTATTACGTTGTGTATACCCAGTGTAGTGAGAGAATTCTGGTTATTACGCTGTGTATACCCGGTGTAGTGAGAGAATTCTGGTTATTACACTGTGTATACCCGGTGTAGTGAGAGGATTCTGGTTATTACACTGTGTATACCAGGTGTAGTGAGAGAATTCTGGTTATTACGTTGTGTATACCCGGTGTAGTGAGAGGATTCTGGTTATTACGTTGTGTATACCCGGTGTAGTGAGAGAATTCTGGTTATTACGCTGTGTATACCCGTTGTAGTGAGAAAATTCTGGTTATTACTCTGTGTATACCCGGTGTAGTGAGAGATTTCTGGTTATTATGCGGTGTATACCCGGTGTAGTGAGAGGATTCTGGTTATTACGTTGTGTATTCCCGGTGTAGTGAGAGAATTCTGGTTATTATGCGGTATATTCCCGGTGTAGTGAGAGAATTCTGGTTATTACGCTGTGTATACCCGTTGTAGTAAGAGAATTCTGGTTATTACACGGTGTATACCCAGTATAGTGAGAGAATTCTGGTTATTACACTGTGTATACCCGGTGTAGTGAGAGAATTCTGGTTATTACGCTGTGTATACCCGGTGTAGTGAGAGGATTCTGGTTATTACGCTGTGTATACCCGGTGTAGTGAGAGGATTCTGGTTATTACGCGGTGTATACCCGGTGTAGTGAGAGGATTCTGGTTATTACACTGTGTATACCCGGTGTAGTGAGAAGATTCTGGTTATTACGCTGTGTATACCCGGTGTAGTGAGAGAATTCTGGTTATTACGCTGTGTATACCCGGTGTAGTGAAAGGATTCTGGTTATTACGCAGTGTATACCCGGTGTAGTGAGAGAATTCTGGTTATTACGCTGTGTATACCCGTTGTAGTGAGAGAATTCTGGTTATTACACGGTATATATCCGGTGTAGTGAGAGAATTCTGGTTATTACACGGTATATATCCGGTGTAGTGAGAGAATTCTGGTTATTACGTTGTGTATACCCGGTGTAGTGAGAGAATTCTGGTTATTACGCTGTGTATATCCGGTGTAGTGAGAGGATTGTGGTTATTACGCTGTGTATACCCGGTGTAGTGAGAGGATTGTGGTTATTACGCTGTGTATACCCGGTGTAGTGAGAGGATTGTGGTTATTACGCGGTGTATACCCGGTGTAGTGAGAGAATTCTGGTTATTACGCTGTGTATTCCCGGTGTAGTGAGAGGATTCTGGTTATTACGCTGTGTATACCCGGTGTAGTGAGAGGATTCTGGTTATTACACTGTACTTACCCGGTGTAGTGAGAGGATTCTGGTTATTACGCTGTATACCCGGTGTAGTGAGAGGATTCTGGTTATTACGCTGTGTATACCCGGTGTAGTGAGAGGATTCTGGTTATTACACTGTGTATACCCGGTGTAGTGAGAGGATTCTGGTTATTACGCTGTGTATACCCGGTGTAGTGAGAGGATTCTGGTTATTACGCTGTGTATACCCGGTGTAGTGAGAGGATTCTGGTTATTACGCTGTGTATACCCGGTGTAGTGAGAGGATTCTGGTTATTACGCTGTGTATACCCTGTGTAGTGAGAGAATTCTGGTTATTACGCTGTGTATACCCGGTGTAGTGAGAGGTTTCTGGTTATTACGCTGTACTTACCCGGTGTAGTGAGAGGATTCTGGTTATTACACTGTGTATACCCGGTGTAGTGAGAGGATTCTAGTTATTACACTGTGTATACCCGGTGTAGTGAGAGGATTCTGGTTATTACGCTGTGTATACCCGGTGTAGTGAGAGAATTCTGGTTATTACGCTGTGTATACCCAGTGTACTGAGAGGATTCTGGTTATTACGCTGTGTATACCCGGTGTAGTGAGAGAATTCTGGTTATTACGCTGTGTATACCCGGTGTAGTGAGAGGATTCTGGTTATTATGCGGTATATACCCGGTGTAGTAAGAGGATTCTGGTTATCACGCTGTGTATACACTGTGTAGTGAGAGAATTCTGGTTATTACACTGTGTATACCCGGTGTAGTGAGAGGATTCTGGTTATTACGTTGTGTATACCCGGTGTAGTGAGAGAATTCTGGTTATTACGTTGTGTATACCCGGTGTAGTGAGAGGATTCTGGTTATTACGTTGTGTATACCCGGTGTAGTGAGAGAATTCTGGTTATTATGCGGTATATATTAGGTGTAGTGAGAGGATTCTGGTTATTACGTTGTGTATACCCGGTGTAGTGAGAGAATTCTGGTTATTATGCGGTATATACCCGGTGTAGTGAGAGGATTCTGGTTATTATGCGGTATATATCCGGTGTAGTGAGAGTTTTCTGGTTATTACGCGGTGTATACCCGTTGTAGTGAGAGGATTCTGGTTATTATGCGGTATATATCCGGTGTAGTGAGAGAATTCTGGTTATTACGCTGTGTATTCCCGGTGTAGTGAGAGGATTCTGGTTATTACGCTGTGTATACCCGGTGTAGTGAGAGGATTCTGGTTATTAGGCTGTGTATACCCGGTGTAGTGTGAGGATTCTGGTTATTACGCGGTGTATACCCGGTGTAGTGAGAGAATTCTGGTTATTACGCGGTATATACCCGGTGTAGTGAGGGGATTCTGGTTATTGTGCAGTGTATACCCGGTGTAGTGAGAGAATTCTGGTTATTACACTGTGTATACCCGGTGTAGTGAGAGAATTCTGGTTATTACACTGTGTATACCCGGTGTAGTGAGAGAATTCTGGTTATTACGCTGTATATAACCGTTGTAGTGAGAGGATTCTGGTTATTACACTGTGTATACCCGGTGTAGTGAGAGGATTCTGGTTATTACACTGTGTATACCCGGTGTAGTGAGAGGATTCTGGTTATTACACTGTGTATACCCGGTGTAGTGAGAGGATTCTGGTTATTACACTGTGTATACCCGGTGTAGTGAGAGGATTCTGGTTATTACACTTTGTATACCCGGTGTAGTGAGAGGATTCTGGTTATTACGCTGTGTATACCCGGTGTAGTGAGAGGATTCTGGTTATTACGCGGTGTATACCCGGTGTAGTGAGAGAATTCTGGTTATTACGCTGTGTATACCCGGTGTAGTGAGAGAATTCTGGTTATTACACTGTGTATACCCGGTGTAGTGGGAGGATTCTGGTTATTACGCGTTGTATACCCGGTGTAGTGAGAGGATTCTGGTTATTGCGCTGTGTATACCCGGTGTAGTGAGAGAATTCTGGTTATTATGCTGTGTATTCCCGGTGTAGTGAGAGAAATCTGGTTATTACGCTGTATATAACCGTTGTAGTGAGAGGATTCTGGTTATTACACTGTGTATACCCGGTGTAGTGAGAGGATTCTGGTTATTACACTGTGTATACCCGGTGTGGTGAGAGGATTCTGGTTATTACACTGTATATACCCGGTGTAGTGAGAGAATTCTGGTTATTATGCGGTATAT
Source organism: Phyllobates terribilis (assembly GCF_046119375.1). Classification (NCBI taxonomy): domain Eukaryota; kingdom Metazoa; phylum Chordata; class Amphibia; order Anura; family Dendrobatidae; genus Phyllobates; species Phyllobates terribilis. The sequence continues at coordinate 104,274 of NW_027365046.1, read as the reverse complement.
TCCCGGTGTAGTGACAGAATTCTGGTTATGACGCAGTGTATACCCGGTGTAGTGAGAGAATTCTGGTTAATACACTGTGTATACCCGGTGTAGTGAGAGAATTCTGGTTATTACACTGTGTATACCCGGTGTAGTGAGAGGATTCTGGTTATTACACTGTGTATACCAGGTGTAGTGAGAGAATTCTGGTTATTACGTTGTGTATACCCGGTGTAGTGAGAGGATTCTGGTTATTACGTTGTGTATACCCGGTGTAGTGAGAGAATTCTGGTTATTACGCTGTGTATACCCGGTGTAGTGAGAGAATTCTGGTTATTACACTGTGTATACCCGGTGTAGTGAGAGGATTCTGGTTATTACACTGTGTATACCAGGTGTAGTGAGAGAATTCTGGTTATTATGTTGTGTATACCCGGTGTAGTGAGAGGATTCTGGTTATTACGTTGTGTATACCCGGTGTAGTGAGAGAATTCTGGTTATTACGCTGTGTATACCCGTTGTAGTGAGAGAATTCTGGTTATTACGCTGTGTATACCCGGTGTAGTGAGAGATTTCTGGTTATTATGCGTTGTATACCCGGTGTAGTGAGAGGATTCTGGTTATTACGTTGTGTATTCCCGGTGTAGTGAGAGAATTCTGGTTATTATGCGGTATATTCCCGGTGTAGTGAGAGAATTCTGGTTATTACGCTGTGTATACCCGGTGTAGTGAAAGGATTCTGGTTATTACGCAGTGTATACCCGGTGTAGTGAGAGAATTCTGGTTATTACGCTGTGTATACCCGTTGTAGTGAGAGAATTCTGGTTATTACACGGTATATATCCGGTGTAGTGAGAGAATTCTGGTTATTACACGGTATATATCCGGTGTAGTGAGAGAATTCTGGTTATTACGTTGTGTATACCCGGTGTAGTGAGAGAATTCTGGTTATTACGCTGTGTATATCCGGTGTAGTGAGAGGATTGTGGTTATTACGCTGTGTATACCCGGTGTAGTGAGAGGATTGTGGTTAATACGCTGTGTATACCCGGTGTAGTGAGAGGATTCTGGTTATTACGCGGTGTATACCCGGTGTAGTGAGAGAATTCTGGTTATTACGCTGTGTATTCCCGGTGTAGTGAGAGGATTCTGGTTATTACGCTGTGTATACCCGGTGTAGTGAGAGGATTCTGGTTATTACACTGTACTTACCCGGTGTAGGGAGAGGATTCTGGTTATTACGCTGTATACCCGGTGTAGTGAGAGGATTCTGGTTATTACGCTGTATACCCGGTGTAGTGAGAGGATTCTGGTTATTACGCTGTGTATACCCGGTGTAGTGAGAGGATTCTGGTTATTACACTGTGTATACCCGGTGTAGTGAGAGGATTCTGGTTATTACGCTGTGTATACCCGGTGTAGTGAGAGGATTCTGGTTATTACGCTGTGTATACCCGGTGTAGTGAGAGGATTCTGGTTATTACGCTGTGTATACCCGGTGTAGTGAGAGGATTCTGGTTATTACGCTGTGTATACCCTGTGTAGTGAGAGAATTCTGGTTATTACGCTGTGTATACCCAGTGTAGTGAGAGGTTTCTGGTTATTACGCTGTACTTACCCGGTGTAGTGAGAGGATTCTGGTTATTACACTGTGTATACCCGGTGTAGTGAGAGGATTCTAGTTATTACACTGTGTATACCCGGTGTAGTGAGAGGATTCTGGTTATTACGCTGTGTATACCCGGTGTAGTGAGAGATTTCTGGTTATTACGCTGTGTATACCCAGTGTACTGAGAGGATTCTGGTTATTACGCTGTGTATACCCGGTGTAGTGAGAGAATTCTGGTTATTACGCAGTGTATACCCGGTGTAGTAAGAGGATTCTGGTTATTACGCTGTCTATACCCGGTGTAGTGAGAGGATTCTGGTTATTACGCGGTGTATACCCGGTGTAGTGAGAGAATTCTGGTTATTACACTGTGTATATTCCCGGTGTAGTGAGAGAATTCTGGTTATTACACTGTGTATTCCCGGTGTAGTGAGAGAATTCTGGTTATTACGTTGTGTATACCCGGTGTAGTGAGAGAATTCTGGTTATGACGCTGTGTATACCCGGTGTAGTGAGAGAATTCTGGTTATTACGCTGTGTATACCCGGTGTAGTGAGAGGATTCTGGTTATTACGCGGTGTTTACCAAGTGTAGTGAGAGGATTCTGGTTATTACGCGGTGTATACCCGGTGTAGTGAGAGAATTCTGGTTATTACGCTGTGTATTCCCGGTGTAGTGAGAGAATACTGGTTATTACTTTGTGTATACCCGGTGTGGTGAGAGGATTCTGGTTATTACGTTGTGTATTCCCGGTGTAGTGAGAGAATTCTGGTTATTACGTTGTGTATACCCGGTGTAGTGAGAGAATTCTGGTTATTACGCGGTGTATACCCGGTGTAGTGAGAGAATTCTGGTTATTACGCGGTGTATACCCGGTGTAGTGAGAGGATTCTGGTTATTACGCTGTGTATTCCCGCTGTAGTGAGAGGATTCTGGTTATTACGCTGTGTATTCCCGCTGTAGTGAGAGGATTCTGGTTATTACGCTGTGTATTCCCGGTGTAGTGTGAGAATTCTGGTTATTACGTTGTGTATACCCAGTGTAGTGAGAGGATTCTGGTTATTACGCGGTTTATACCCGGTGTAGTGAGAGAATTCTGGTTATTACGTTGTGTATACCCGGTGTAGTGAGAGGATTCTGGTTATTACGTTGTGTATACCCGGTGTAGTGAGAGAATTCTGGTTATTACGCGGTATATACCCGGTGTAGTGAGAGGATTCTGGTTATTACGTTGTGTATACCCGGTGTAGTGAGAGAATTCTGGTTATTACGCGGTATATACCCGGTGTAGTGAGAGAATTCTGGTTATTAAGCTGTGTATACCCGGTGTAGTGAGAGAATTCTGGTTATTACGCGGTATATACCCGGTGTAGTGAGAGAATTCTGGTTATTACTCTGTGTATACCCGGTGTAGTGAGAGGATTCTGGTTATTACGCGGTGTATACCCGGTGTAGTGAGAGAATTCTGGTTATTACGCTGTGTATACCCGGTGTAGTGAGAGAATTCTGGTTATTACACTGTGTATACCCGGTGTAGTGGGAGGATTCTGGTTATTACACGGTGGGTACCCGGTGTAGTGAGAGGATTCTGGTTATTGCGCTGTGTATACCCGGTGTAGTGAGAGGATTCTGGTTATTAAGTGGTGTATACCCGGTGTAGTGAGAGAATTCTGGTTATTACGCTGTGTATTCCCGGTGTAGTGAGAGAAATCTGGTTATTACGCTGTATATAACCGTTGTAGTGAGAGGATTCTGGTTATTACACTGTGTATACCCGGTGTAGTGAGAGGATTCTGGTTATTACACTGTGTATACCCGGTGTGGTGAGAGGATTCTGGTTATTACACTGTGTATACCCGGTGTAGTGAGAGAATTCTGGTTATTATGCGGTATATTCCCGGTGTAGTGACAGAATTCTGGTTATGACGCAGTGTATACCCGGTGTAGTGAGAGAATTCTGGTTATTACACTGTGTATACCCGGTGTAGTGAGAGAATTCTGGTTATTACACTGTGTATACCCGGTGTAGTGAGAGGATTCTGGTTATTACACTGTGTATACCAGGTGTAGTGAGAGAATTCTGGTTATTACGTTGTGTATACCCGGTGTAGTGAGAGGATTCTGGTTATTACGTTGTGTATACCCGGTGTAGTGAGAGAATTCTGGTTATTACGCTGTGTATACCCGGTGTAGTGAGAGAATTCTGGTTATTACACTGTGTATACCCGGTGTAGTGAGAGGATTCTGGTTATTACACTGTGTATACCAGGTGTAGTGAGAGAATTCTGGTTATTACGTTGTGTATACCCGGTGTAGTGAGAGGATTCTGGTTATTACGTTGTGTATACCCGGTGTAGTGAGAGAATTCTGGTTATTACGCTGTGTATACCCGTTGTAGTGAGAGAATTCTGGTTATTACGCTGTGTATACCCGGTGTAGTGAGAGATTTCTGGTTATTATGCGGTGTATACCCGGTGTAGTGAGAGGATTCTGGTTATTACGTTGTGTATTCCCGGTGTAGTGAGAGAATTCTGGTTATTATGCGGTATATTCCCGGTGTAGTGAGAGAATTCTGGTTATTACGCTGTGTATACCCGTTGTAGTAAGAGAATTCTGGTTATTACACTGTGTATACCCGGTGTAGTGAGAGAATTCTGGTTATTACGCTGTGTATACCCGGTGTAGTGAGAGGATTCTGGTTATTACGCTGTGTATACCCGGTGTAGTGAGAGGATTCTGGTTATTACGCGGTGTATACCCGGTGTAGTGAGAGGATTCTGGTTATTACACTGTGTATACCCGGTGTAGTGAGAAGATTCTGGTTATTACGCTGTGTATACCCGGTGTAGTGAGAGAATTCTGGTTATTACGCTGTGTATACCCGGTGTAGTGAAAGGATTCTGGTTATTACGCAGTGTATACCCGGTGTAGTGAGAGAATTCTGGTTATTACGCTGTGTATACCCGTTGTAGTGAGAGAATTCTGGTTATTACACGGTATATATCCGGTGTAGTGAGAGAATTCTGGTTATTACACGGTATATATCCGGTGTAGTGAGAGAATTCTGGTTATTACGTTGTGTATACCCGGTGTAGTGAGAGAATTCTGGTTATTACGCTGTGTATATCCGGTGTAGTGAGAGGATTGTGGTTATTACGCTGTGTATACCCGGTGTAGTGAGAGGATTCTGGTTATTACACTGTACTTACCCGGTGTAGTGAGAGGATTCTGGTTATTACGCTGTATACCCGGTGTAGTGAGAGGATTCTGGTTATTACGCTGTGTATACCCGGTGTAGTGAGAGGATTCTGGTTATTACACTGTGTATACCCGGTGTAGTGAGAGGATTCTGGTTATTACGCTGTGTATACCCGGTGTAGTGAGAGGATTCTGGTTATTACGCTGTGTATACCCGGTGTAGTGAGAGGATTCTGGTTATTACGCTGTGTATACCCGGTGTAGTGAGAGGATTCTGGTTATTACGCTGTGTATACCCTGTGTAGTGAGAGAATTCTGGTTATTACGCGGTGTATACCCGGTGTAGTGAGAGGTTTCTGGTTATTACGCTGTACTTACCCGGTGTAGTGAGAGGATTCTGGTTATTACACTGTGTATACCCGGTGTAGTGAGAGGATTCTGGTTATTACGCTGTGTATACCCGGTGTAGTGAGAGAATTCTGGTTATTACGCTGTGTATACCCAGTGTACTGAGAGGATTCTGGTTATTACGCTGTGTATACCCGGTGTAGTGAGAGAATTCTGGTTATTACGCGGTATATACCCGGTGTAGTGAGAGGATTCTGGTTATTACGTTGTGTATACCCGGTGTAGTGAGAGAATTCTGGTTATTACGCGGTATATACCCGGTGTAGTGAGAGAATTCTGGTTATTACGTTGTGTATACCCGGTGTAGTGAGAGAATTCTGGTTATTACGCGGTGTATACCCGGTGTAGTGAGAGAATTCTGGTTATTACGCGGTATATACCCGGTGTAGTGAGAGGATTCTGGTTATTACGCTGTGTATACCCGGTGTAGTGAGAGGATTCTGGTTATTACGTTGTGTATACCCGGTGTAGTGAGAGAATTCTGGTTATTACGCGGTATATACCCGGTGTAGTGAGAGGATTCTGGTTATTACGTTGTGTATACCCGGTGTAGTGAGAGAATTCTGGTTATTCCGCGGTATATACCCGGTGTAGTGAGAGAATTCTGGTTATTACTCTGTGTATATCCGGTGTAGTGAGAGGATTCTGGTTATTACGTTGTGTATACCCGGTGTAGTGAGAGAATTCTGGTTATTACGCGGTATATACCCGGTGTAGTGAGAGAATTCTGGTTATTACGCTGTGTATATCCGGTGTAGTGAGAGGATTCTGGTTATTACGCGGTGTATACCCGGTGTAGTGAGAGGATTCTGGTTATTACGCTGTCTATACCCGGTGTAGTGAGAGGATTCTGGTTATTACGCGGTGTATACCCGGTGTAGTGAGAGAATTCTGGTTATTACACTGTGTATTCCCAGTGTAGTGAGAGAATTCTGGTTATTACGTTGTGTATACCCAGTGTAGTGAGAGGATTCTGGTTATTACGCGGTTTATACCCGGTGTAGTGAGAGAATTCTGGTTATTACGCGGTGTATTCCCGGTGTCGTGAGAGAATTCTGGTTATTACGTTGTGTATACCCGGTGTAGTGAGAGGATTCTGGTTATTACGTTGTGTATACCCGGTGTAGTGAGAGGATTCTGGTTATTGCGCTGTGTATACCCGGTGTAGTGAGAGGATTCTGGTTTTTATGCGGTATATTCCCGGTGTAGTGAGAGAATTCTGGTTATTATGCGGTGTATACCCGGTATAGTGAGAGAATTCTGATTTTTATGCGGTATATTCCCGCTGTAGTGAAAGGATTCTGGTTATTACTCTGTGTATTCCTGGTATAGTGAAAGAATTCTGGTTTTTATGCGGTATATTCCCGGTGTAGAGAGAGAATTCTGGTTATTACGCTGTGTATACCCGGTGTAGTGAGAGAATTCTGATTATTACGCAGTGTATACCCGGTGTAGTGAGAGGATTCTGGTTATTACGCGGTGTATATCCGGTGTAGTGAGAGGATTCTGGTTATTACGCTGTGTATACCCGGTGTAGTGAGAGAATTCTGATTATTACGCGGTGTATACCCAGTGTAGTGAGAGGATTCTGGTTATTACGCTGTATACCCGGTGTAGTCAGAGGATTCTGGTTATTACGCGGTGTATACCCGGTATAGTGAGAGAATTCTGGTTATTACACTGTGTATACCCGGTGTAGTGAGAGAATTCTGGTTATTACGCTGTGTATACCCGGTGTAGTGAGAGGATTCTGGTTATTACGCTGTGTATACCCGGTGTAGTGAGAGGATTCTGGTTATTACGCGGTGTATACCCGGTGTAGTGAGAGGATTCTGGTTATTACACTGTGTATACCCGGTGTAGTGAGAAGATTCTGGTTATTACGCTGTGTATACCCGGTGTAGTGAGAGAATTCTGGTTATTACGCTGTGTATACCCGGTGTAGTGAAAGGATTCTGGTTATTACGCAGTGTATACCCGGTGTAGTGAGAGAATTCTGGTTATTACGCTGTGTATACCCGTCGTAGTGAGAGAATTCTGGTTATTACACGGTATATATCCGGTGTAGTGAGAGAATTCTGGTTATTACACTGTATATATCCGGTGTAGTGAGAGAATTCTGGTTATTACGTTGTGTATACCCGGTGTAGTGAGAGAATTCTGGTTATTACGCTGTGTATATCCGGTGTAGTGAGAGGATTGTGGTTATTACGCTGTGTATACCCGGTGTAGTGAGAGGATTGTGGTTATTACGCTGTGTATACCCGGTGTAGTGAGAGGATTCTGGTTATTACGCGGTGTATACCCGGTGTAGTGAGAGAATTCTGGTTATTACGCTGTGTATACCCGTCGTAGTGAGAGAATTCTGGTTATTACACGGTATATATCCGGTGTAGTGAGAGAATTCTGGTTATTACACTGCATATATCCGGTGTAGTGAGAGAATTCTGGTTATTACGTTGTGTATACCCGGTGTAGTGAGAGAATTCTGGTTATTACGCTGTGTATATCCGGTGTAGTGAGAGGATTGTGGTTATTACGCTGTGTATACCCGGTGTAGTGAGAGGATTGTGGTTATTACGCTGTGTATACCCGGTGTAGTGAGAGGATTCTGGTTATTACGCGGTGCATACCCGGTGTAGTGAGAGAATTCTGGTTATTACGCTGTGTATTCCCGGTGTAGTGAGAGGATTCTGGTTATTACGCTGTGTATACCCGGTGTAGTGAGAGGATTCTGGTTATTACACTGTGTATACCCGGTGTAGTGAGAGGATTCTGGTTATTACACTGTACTTACCCGGTGTAGTGAGAGGATTCTGGTTATTACGCTGTATACCCGGTGTAGTGAGAGGATTCTGGTTATTACGCTGTGTATACCCGGTGTAGTGAGAGGATTCTGGTTATTACACTGTGTATACCCGGTGTAGTGAGAGGATTCTGGTTATTACACTGTGTATACCCGGTGTAGTGAGAGGATTCTGGTTATTACGCTGTGTATACCCGGTGTAGTGAGAGGATTCTGGTTATTACGCTGTGTATACCCGGTGTAGTGAGAGAATTCTGGTTATTACGCTGTGTATACCCGGTGTAGTGAGAGGATTCTGGTTATTACGTTGTGTATACCCTGTGTAGTGAGAGAATTCTGGTTATTACGCTGTGTATACCCGGTGTAGTGAGAGGATTCTGGTTATTACGTTGTGTATACCCTGTGTAGTGAGAGAATTCTGGTTATTACGCTGTGTATACCCGGTGTAGTGAGAGGTTTCTGGTTATTACGCTGTACTTACCCGGTGTAGTGAGAGGATTCTGGTTATTACACTGTGTATACCCGGTGTAGTGAGAGGATTCTAGTTATTTCACTGTGTATACCCGGTGTAGTGAGAGGATTCTGGTTATTACGCTGTGTATACCCGGTGTAGTGAGAGAATTCTGGTTATTACGCTGTGTATACCCAGTGTAGTGAGATGATTCTGGTTATTACGCTGTGTATACCCGGTGTAGTGAGAGAATTCTGGTTATTACGCAGTGTATACCCGGTGTAGTAAGAGGATTCTGGTTATTACGCTGTCTATACCCGGTGTAGTGAGAGGATTCTGGTTATTACGCGGTGTATACCCGGTGTAGTGAGAGAATTCTGGTTATCACACTGTGTATATTCCCGGTGTAGTGAGAGAATTCTGGTTATTACACTGTGTATTCCCGGTGTAGTGAGAGAATTCTGGTTATTACGTTGTGTATACCCTGTGTAGTGAGAGAATTCTGGTTATGACGCTGTGTATACCCGGTGTAGTGAGAGGATTCTGGTTATTACGCTGTGTATACCCGGTGTAGTGAGAGAATTCTGGTTATTACGCGGTGTATACCCGGTGTAGTGAGAGGATTCTGGTTATTACGCGGTGTTTACCAAGTGTAGTGAGAGGATTCTGGTTATTACGCGGTGTATACCCGGTGTAGTGAGAGAATTCTGGTTATTACGCTGTGTTTTCCCGGTGTAGTGAGAGAATACTGGTTATTACTTTGTGTATACCCGGTGTGGTGAGAGGATTCTGGTTATTACCTTGTGTATACCCGGTGTAGTGAGAGAATTCTGGTTATTACGTTGTGTATACCCGGTGTAGTGAGAGAATTCTGGTTATTACGCGGTGTATACCCGGTGTAGTGAGAGAATTCTGGTTATTACGCGGTGTATACCCGGTGTAGTGAGAGGATTCTGGTTATTACGCTGTGTATTCCCGCTGTAGTGAGAGGATTCTGGTTATTACGCTGTGTATTCCCGCTGTAGTGAGAGGATTCTGGTTATTACGCTGTGTATTCCCGGTGTAGTGTGAGAATTCTGGTTATTACGTTGTGTATACCCGGTGTAGTGAGAGGATTCTGGTTATTACGCGGTTTATACCCGGTGTAGTGAGAGAATTCTGGTTATTACGTTGTGTATACCCGGTGTAGTGAGAGGATTCTGGTTATTACGTTGTGTATACCCGGTGTAGTGAGAGAATTCTGGTTATTACGCGGTATATACCCGGTGTAGTGAGAGGATTCTGGTTATTACGTTGTGTATACCCGGTGTAGTGAGAGAATTCTGGTTATTACGCGGTATATACCCGGTGTAGTGAGAGAATTCTGGTTATTAAGCTGTGTATACCCGGTGTAGTGAGAGAATTCTGGTTATTACGCGGTATATACCCGGTGTAGTGAGAGAATTCTGGTTATTACTCTGTGTATATCCGGTATAGTGAGAGGATTCTGGTTATTACGTTGTGTATACCCGGTGTAGTGAGAGAATTCTGGTTATTACGCGGTATATACCCGGTGTAGTAAGAGAATTCTGGTTATTACGCTGTGTATATCCGGTGTAGTGAGAGGATTCTGGTTATTACGCGGTGTATACCCGGTGTAGTGAGAGGATTCTGGTTATTACGCTGTCTATACCCGGTGTAGTGAGAGGATTCTGGTTATTACGCGGTGTATACCCGGTGTAGTGAGAGAATTCTGGTTATTACACTGTGTATATTCCCGGTGTAGTGAGAGAATTCTGGTTATTACACTGTGTATTCCCGGTGTAGTGAGAGAATTCTGGTTATTACGTTGTGTATACCCAGTGTAGTGAGAGGATTCTGGTTATTACGCGGTTTATACCCGGTGTAGTGAGAGAATTCTGGTTATTACGCGGTGTATTCCCGGTGTCGTGAGAGAATTCTGGTTATTACGTTGTGTATACCCGGTGTAGTGAGAGGATTCTGGTTATTGCGCTGTGTATTCCCGGTATAGTGAAAGAATTCTGGTTTTTATGCGGTATATTCCCGGTGTAGTGAGAGAATTCTGGTTATTATACTGTGTATACCCGGTGTAGTGAGAGGATTCTGGTTATTATGCGGTATATACCCGGTGTAGTGAGAGGATTCTGGTTATTACGCTGTGTATACCCGGTGTAGTGAGAGAATTCTGATTATTACGCGGTGTATACCCGGTGTAGTGAGAGGATTCTGGTTATTACGCGGTGTATATCCGGTGTAGTGAGAGGATTCTGGTTATTACGCTGTGTATACCCGGTGTAGTGAGAGAATTCTGATTATTACGCGGTGTATACCCGGTGTAGTGAGAGGATTCTGGTTATTACGCTGTATACCCGGTGTAGTGAGAGGATTCTGGTTATTACGCTGTCTATACCCGGTGTAGTGAGAGGATTCTGGTTATTACGCTGTCTATACCCGATGTAGTGAGAGGATTCTGGTTATTACGCGGTGTATACCCGGTGTAGTGAGAGAATTCTGGTTATTACACTGTGTATATTCCCGGTGTAGTGAGAGAATTCTGGTTATTACACTGTGTATTCCCGGTGTAGTGAGAGAATTCTGGTTATTACGTTGTGTATACCCGGTGTAGTGAGAGAATTCTGGTTATGACGCTGTGTATACCCGGTGTAGTGAGAGAATTCTGGTTATTACGCGGTGTATACCCGGTGTAGTGAGAGGATTCTGGTTATTACGCGGTGTATACCCGGTGTAGTGAGAGGATTCTGGTTATTACGTTGTGTATACCCGGTGTAGTGAGAGAATTCTGGTTATTACGTTGTGTATACCCGGTGTAGTGAGAGAATTCTGGTTATTACGCTGTGTATACCCGGTGTAGTGAGAGGATTCTGGTTATTACGCGGTGTGTACCCGGTGTAGTGAGAGATTTCTGGTTATTACACTGTGTATACCCGGTGTAGTGAGAGAATTCTGGTTATTACGTTGTGTATTCCCGGTGTAGTGAGAAGATTCTGGTTATTACGCGGTGTATACCCGGTGTAGTGAGAGAATTCTGGTTATTACGCTGTGTATTCCCGGTGTAGTGAGAGGATTCTGGTTATTACGTTGTGTATACCCGGTGTAGTGAGAGAATTCTGGTTATTACGTTGTGTATACCCGGTGTAGTGAGAGAATTCTGGTTATTACGCGGTGTATACCCGGTGTAGTGAGAGGATTCTGGTTATTACGCTGTGTATTCCCGGTGTAGTGTGAGAATTCTGGTTATTACGTTGTGTATACCCAGTGTAGTGAGAGGATTCTGGTTATTACGCGGTTTATACCCGGTGTAGTGAGAGAATTCTGGTTATTACGTTGTGTATACCCGGTGTAGTGAGAGAATTCTGGTTATTACGTTGTGTATACCCGGTGTAGTGAGAGAATTCTGGTTATTACGCGGTATATACCCGGTGTAGTGAGAGAATTCTGGTTATTACTCTGTGTATATCCGGTATAGTGAGAGGATTCTGGGTATTACGTTGTGTATACCCGGTGTAGTGAGAGAATTCTGGTTATTACGCGGTATATACCCGGTGTAGTGAGAGAATTCTGGTTATTACGCTGTGTATATCCGGTGTAGTGAGAGAATTCTGGTTATTACACTGTGTATTCCCGGTGTAGTGAGAGAATTCTGGTTATTACGTTGTGTATACCCAGTGTAGTGAGAGGATTCTGGTTATTACGCGGTTTATACCCGGTGTAGTGAGAGGATTCTGGTTATTGCGCTGTGTATACCCGGTATAGTGAAAGAATTCTGGTTTTTATGCGGTATATTCCCGGTGTAGTGAGAGAATTCTGGTTATTATGCGGTGTATACCCGGTATAGTGAGAGAATTCTGGTTTTTATGCGGTATATTCCCGCTGTAGTGAAAGGATTCTGGTTATTACTCTGTGTATTCCCGGTATAGTGAAAGAATTCTGGTTTTTATGCGGTATATTCCCGGTGTAGTGAGAGAATTCTGGTTATTACACTGTGTATACCCGGTGTAGTGAGAGGATTCTGGTTATTATGCGGTATATACCCGGTGTAGTGAGAGGATTCTGGTTATTACGCTGTGTATACCCGGTGTAGTGAGAGAATTCTGATTATTACGCGGTGTATACCCGGTGTAGTGAGAGGATTCTGGTTATTACGCGGTGTATATCCGGTGTAGTGAGAGGATTCTGGTTATTACGCTGTGTATACCCGGTGTAGTGAGAGAATTCTGATTATTACGCGGTGTATACCCGGTGTAGTGAGAGGATTCTGGTTATTACGCTGTATACCCGGTGTAGTGAGAGGATTCTGGTTATTACGCGGTGTATACCCGGTGTAGTGAGAGGATTCTGGTTATTATGCGGTATATACCCGGTGTAGTGAGAGGATTCTGGTTATTACGCTGTGTATACCCGGTGTAGTGAGAGAATTCTGATTATTACGCGGTGTATACCCGGTGTAGTGAGAGGATTCTGGTTATTACGCGGTGTATATCCGGTGTAGTGAGAGGATTCTGGTTATTACACTGTGTATACCCGGTGTAGTGAGAGAATTCTGATTATTACGCTGTGTATACCCGGTGTAGTGAGAGGATTCTGGTTATTACGCGGTGTATACCCGGTGTAGTGAGAGGATTCTGGTTATTACGCGGTGTATATCCGGTGTAGTGAGAGAATTCTGGTTATTATGCGGTATATTCCCGGTGTAGTGAGAGAATTCTAGTTATTACGCTGTGTATACCCGGTGTAGTGAGAGGATTCTGGTTATTATGCGGTATATACCCGGTGTAGTGAGAGGATTCTGGTTATTACGCTGTGTATACCCGGTGTAGTGAGAGGATTCTGGTTATTACGCTGTGTATACCCGGTGTAGTGAGAGGATTCTGGTTATTACGCGGTGTATTCCCGGTGTAGTGAGAGAATTCTGGTTATTACGCGGTGTATTCCCGGTGTAGTGAGAGAATTCTGGTTATTACGCGGTGTATACCCGGTGTAGTGTGAGAATTCTGGTTATTACGCTGTGTATACCCGGTGTAGTGAGAGGATTCTGGTTATTACACTGTGTATACCCGGTGTAGTGAGAGAATTCTGGTTATTACACTGTGTATACCCGGTGTAGTGAGAGGATTCTGGTTATTACACTGTGTATACCCGGTGTAGTGAGAGGATTCTGGTTATTACACTGTGTATACCCGGTATAGTGAGAGAATTCTGGTTATTACGCTGTGTATACCCGATGTAGTGAGAGAATTCTGGTTATTACGCTGTGTATACCCGGTGTAGTGAGAGGATTCTGGTTATTACGCGGTCTATTCCCGGTGTAGTGAGAGAATTCTGGTTATTACGCTGTGTATACCCGGTGTAGTGAGAGAATTCTGGTTATTACGCGGTGTATACCCGGTGTAGTGAGCGAATTCTGGTTATTACACTGTGTATACACGGTGTAGTGAGAGGATTCTGGTTATTACGCTGTGTATACCCGGTGTAGTGAGAGAATTCTGGTTATTACGTTGTGTATACCCGGTGTAGTGAGAGGATTCTGGTTATTACGCTGTACTTACCCGGTATAGTGAGAGAATTCTGGTTATTACGCGGTGTATACCCGGTGTAGTGAGAGGATTCTGGTTATTACGCTGTGTATACCCGGTGTAGTGAGAGGATTCTGGTTATTACGTTGTGTATACCCGGTGTAGTGAGAGGATTCTGGTTATTACACTGTGTATAGCCGGTGTAGTGAGAGAATTCTGGTTATTACGCAGTGTATACCCGGTGTAGTGAGAGAATTCTGGTTATTACGCTGTGTATACCCGGTGTAGTGAGAGAATTCTGGTTATTATGCTGTGTATACCCGGTGTAGTGAGAGGATTCTGGTTATTACGTTGTGTATACCCGATGTAGTGAGAGGATTCTGGTTATTACACTGTGTATATCCGGTGTAGTGAGAGGATTCTGGTTATTACGTTGTGTATACCCGGTGTAGTGAGAGAATTCTGATTATTACGCGGTATATACCCGGTGTAGTGAGAGAATTCTGGTTATTATGCGGTGTATACCCGGTGTAGTGAGAGAATTCTGGTTTTTATGTGGTATATTCCCGCTGTAGTGAGAGGATTCTGGTTATTACACTGTGTATACCCGGTGTAGTGAGAGGATTCTGGTTATTATGCGGTGTATACCCGGTGTAGTGAGAGAATTCTGGTTATTACGCGGTGTATACCCGGTGTAGTGAGAGGATTCTGGTTATTACACTGTGTATACCCGGTGTAGTGAGAGGATTCTGGTTATTACACTGTGTATACCCGGTATAGTGAGAGAATTCTGGTTATTACGCTGTGTATACCCGATGTAGTGAGAGAATTCTGGTTATTACACTGTGTATACCCGGTGTAGTGAGAGAATTCTGCTTATTACGTTGTGTATACCCGGTGTAGTGAGAGAATTCTGGTTATTATGCGGTATATTCCCGGTGTAGTGAGAAAATTCTGGTTATTACGCTGTGTATACCCGGTGTAGTGAGAGGATTCTGGTTATTATGCGGTATATACCCGGTGTAGTGAGAGGATTCTGGTTATTACGCTGTGTATACCCGGTGTAGTGAGAGGATTCTGGTTATTACGCGGTCTATTCCCGGTGTAGTGAGAGAATTCTGGTTATTACGCTGTGTATACCCGGTGTAGTGAGAGAATTCTGGTTATTACGCGGTGTATACCCGGTGTAGTGAGCGAATTCTGGTTATTACACTGTGTATACACGGTGTAGTGAGAGGATTCTGGTTATTACGCTGTGTATACCCGGTGTAGTGAGAGAATTCTGGTTATTACGTTGTGTATACCCGGTGTAGTGAGAGGATTCTGGTTATTACGCTGTACTTACCCGGTATAGTGAGAGAATTCTGGTTATTACGCGGTGTATACCCGGTGTAGTGAGAGGATTCTGGTTATTACGCTGTGTATACCCGGTGTAGTGAGAGGATTCTGGTTATTACGTTGTGTATACCCGGTGTAGTGAGAGGATTCTGGTTATTACACTGTGTATAGCCGGTGTAGTGAGAGAATTCTGGTTATTACGCAGTGTATACCCGGTGTAGTGAGAGAATTCTGGTTATTACGCTGTGTATACCCGGTGTAGTGAGAGAATTCTGGTTATTACGCTGTGTATACCCGGTGTAGTGAGAGGATTCTGGTTATTACGTTGTGTATACCCGATGTAGTGAGAGGATTCTGGTTATTACACTGTGTATATCCGGTGTAGTGAGAGGATTCTGGTTATTACGTTGTGTATACCCGGTGTAGTGAGAGAATTCTGGTTATTACGCGGTATATACCCGGTGTAGTGAGAGAATTCTGGTTATTATGCGGTGTATACCCGGTGTAGTGAGAGAATTCTGGTTTTTATGTGGTATATTCCCGCTGTAGTGAGAGGATTCTGGTTATTACACTGTGTATACCCGGTGTAGTGAGAGGATTCTGGTTATTATGCGGTGTATACCCGGTGTAGTGAGAGAATTCTGGTTATTACGCGGTGTATACCCGGTGTAGTGAGAGGATTCTGGTTATTACGCGGTGTATATCCGGTGTAGTGAGAGAATTCTGGTTATTATTCTGTGTATACCCGGTGTAGTGAGAGGATTCTTGTTATTACACTGTGTATACCCGGTATAGTGAGAGAATTCTGGTTATTACGCTGTGTATACCCGGTATAGTGAGAGAATTCTGGTTATTACGTTGTGTATACCCGGTGTAGTGAGAGAATTCTGGTTATTACGCTGTGTATACCCGATGTAGTGAGAGGATTCTGGTTATTACGTTGTGTATACCCAGTGTAGTGAGAGAATTCTGGTTATTACGCGGTGTATACCCGGTGAAGTGAGAGGATTCTGGTTATTACACTGTGTATACCCGGTGTAGTGAGAGGATTCTGGTTATTACACTGTGTATACCCGGTGTAGTGAGAGAATTCTGGTTATTACACTGTATATACCCGGTGTAGTGAGAGGATTTTGGTTATTACGCGGTGTATACCCGGTGTAGTGAGAGAATTCTGGTTATTACGCGGTGTATACCCGGTGTAGTGAGAGAATTCTGGTTATTACGCCGTGTATGCCCGGTGTAGTGAGAGGATTCTGGTTATTACGCTGTGTATACCCGGTGTAGTGAGAGAATTCTGGTTATTATGCCGTGTATGCCCGGTGTAGTGAGAGGATTTTTGTTATTACACTGTATATACCCGGTGTAGTGAGAGGATTCTGGTTATTACGCTGTGTATACCCGGTGTAGTGAGAGGATTCTGGTTATTACACTGTGTATATACCCGGTGTAGTGAGAGGATTCTGGTTATTACGCTGTGTATACCCGGTGTAGTGAGAGGATTCTGGTTATTACGCGTGTATACCCGGTGTAGTGAGAGAATTCTGGTTATTACGCTGTGTATACCCGGTGTAGTGAGAGGATTCTGGTTATTACGCTGTGTATACCCGGTGTAGTGAGAGGATTCTGGTTATTACGCGGTATATACCCAGTGTAGTGAGAGGATTCTGGTTATTATGCGGTGTATACCCGATGTAGTGAGAGGATTCTGGTTATTACGCTGTGTATACCCGGTGTAGTGAGAGAATTCTGGTTATTACGCAGTGTATACCCGGTGTAGTAAGAGGATTCTGGTTATTACGCTGTGTACACCCGGTGTAGTGAGAGGATTCTGGTTATTACGCAGTGTATACCCGGTGTAGTGAGAGAATTCTGGTTATTACACTGTGTATATTCCCGGTGTAGTGAGAGAATTCTGGTTATTACACTGTGTATTCCCGGTGTAGTAAGAGGATTCTGGTTATTACGCAGTGTATACCCGGTGTAGTGAGAGAATTCTGGTTATTACGTTGTGTGTACCCGGTGTAGTGAGAGAATTCTGGTTATTACACTGTACTTACCCGGTATAGTGAGAGAATTCTGGTTATTACGCTGTGTATTCCCGCTGTAGTGAGAGGATTCTGGTTATTACACTGTGTATAGCCGGTGTAGTGAGAGAATTCTGGTTATTACGCAGTGTATACCCGGTGTAGTGTGAGAATTCTGGTTATTATGCGGTGTATACCCGGTGTAGTGAGAGAATTCTGGTTATTACGCTGTGTATTCCCGCTGTAGTGAGAGGATTCTGGTTATTACACTGTGTATAGCCGGTGTAGTGAGAAGATTCTTGTTTTTATGCGGTATATTCCCGCTGTAGTGAGAGGATTCTGGTTATTACACTGTGTATACCCGGTGTAGTGAGAGGATTCTGGTTATTACGCGGTGTATTCCCGGTGTAGTGTGAGAATTCTGGTTATTATTCTGTGTATACCCGGTGTAGTGAGAGGATTCTTGTTTTTATGCGGTATATTCCCGCTGTAGTGAGAGGATTCTGGTTATTACACTGTGTATACCCGGTGTAGTGAGAGGATTCTGGTTATTACGCGGTGTATTCCCGGTATAGTGAGAGAATTATGGTTATTACGCGGTGTATACCCGGTGTAGTGAGAGAATTCTGGTTATTATTCTGTGTATACCCGGTGTAGTGAGAGGATTCTTTTTATTACACTGTGTATACCCGGTATAGTGAGAGAATTCTGGTTATTACACCGTGTATACCCGGTGTAGTGAGAGAATTCTGGTTATTACGCTGTGTGTACCCGGTGTAGTGAGAGGATTCTGGTTATTACGTTGTGTATACCCAGTGTAGTGAGAGAATTCTGGTTATTACGTTGTGTATACCCGGTGTAGTGAGAGGATTCTGGTTATTACACTGTATATACCCGGTGTAGTGAGAGGATTCTGGTTATTACGCGGTGTATACCCGGTGTAGTGAGAGAATTCTGGTTATTACGTTGTGTATACCCGCTGTAGTGAGAGAATTCTGGTTATTACACTGTGTATACCCGGTGTAGTGAGAGGATTCTGGTTATTACGCTGTGTATACCCGGTGTAGTGAGAGAATTCTGGTTATTACGTTGTGTATACCCGGTGTAGTGAGAGAATTCTGGTTATTACGCTGTGTATACCCGGTGTAGTGAGAGAATTCTGGTTATTACGTTGTGTATACCCGGTGTAGTGAGAGAATTCTGGTTATTACGCTGTGTATACCCGGTGTAGTGAGAGAATTCTGGTTATTACGTTGTGTATACCCGGTGTAGTGAGAGAATTCAGGTTATTGTGCAGTGTATACCCGGTGTAGTGAGAGAATTCTGGTTATTACGTTGTGTATACCCGGTGTAGTGAGAGAATTCTGGTTATTACGTTGTGTATACCCGGTGTAGTGAGAGAATTCTGGTTATTACGCTGTGTATACCCGGTGTAGTGAGAGAATTCTGGTTATTGCCTGGACATGTGCCGGTGTAGTGAGAGGATTCTGGTTATTACACTGTGTATACCCGGTGTAGTGAGAGGATTCTGGTTATTACGCTGTGTATACCCGGTGTAGTGAGAGGATTCTGGTTATTACGCTGTGTATATCCGGTGTAGTGAGACAATTCTGGTTATTACGCTGTGTATACCCGGTGTAGTGAGAGAATTCTGGTTATTACGCGGTGTATACCCGTTGTAGTGAGAGAATTCTGGTTATTACGTTGTGTATACCCGGTGTAGTGAGAGGATTCTGGTTATTACGCGGTGTATACCCGGTGTAGTGAGAGAATTCTGGTTATTGTGCAGTGTATACCCGGTGTAGTGAGAGAATTCTGGTTATTACGTTGTGTATTCCCGGTGTAGTGAGAGAATTCTGGTTATTACGCTGTGTATACCCGGTGTAGTGAGAGAATTCTGGTTATTACGCTGTGTATACCCGGTGTAGTGAGAGAATTCTGGTTATTACGTTGTGTATACCCGGTGTAGTGAGAGAATTCTGGTTATTACGCTGTGTATACCCGGTGTAGTGAGAGAATTCTGGTTATTACGTTGTGTATACCCGGTGTAGTGAGAGAATTCTGGTTATTACGTTGTGTATACCCGGTGTAGTGAGAGAATTCTGGTTATTACACTGTGTATACCCGGTGTAGTGAGAGGATTCTGGTTATTACGCTGTGTATACCCGGTGTAGTGAGAGGATTCTGGTTATTACGTTGTGTATACCCGGTGTAGTGAGAGGATTCTGGTTATTACGCGGTGTATATCCGGTGTAGTGAGAGGATTCTGGTTATTACACTGTGTATATCCGGTGTAGTGAGAGAATTCTGGTTATTACGCGGTGTATACCCGGTGTAGTGAGAGGATTCTGGTTATTACGCTGTGTATACCCGGTGTAGTGAGAGGATTCTGGTTATTACGCTGTGTATACCCGGTGTAGTGAGAGGATTCTGGTTATTACGTTGTGTATACCCGGTGTAGTGAGAGAATTCTGGTTATTACGCAGTGTATACCCGGTGTAGTGAGAGAATTCTGGTTATTACGCTGTGTACACCCGGTGTAGTGAGAGAATTCTGGTTATTACGCGGTGTATACCCGGTGTAGTGAGAGGATTCTGGTTATTACACTGTGTATACCCGGTGTAGTGAGACGATTCTGGTTATTACACTGTGTATACCCGGTGTAGTGAGAGGATTCTGGTTATTACGTTGTGTATACCCGGTGTAGTGAGAGGATTCTGGTTATTACGTTGTGTATACCCGGTGTAGTGAGAGGATTCTGGTTATTACGTTGTGTATACCCGGTGTAGTGAGACGATTCTGGTTATTACACTGTGTATACCCGGTGTAGTGAGAGGATTCTGGTTATTACGCGGTGTATACCCGGTGTAGTGAGAGGATTCTGGTTATTACGCGGTGTATACCCGGTGTAGTGAGAGGATTCTGGTTATTACGCGGTGTATACCCGGTATAGTGAGAGAATTCTGGTTATTACGCTGTGTACACCCGGTGTAGTGAGAGAATTCTGGTTATTACGCGGTGTATACCCGGTGTAGTGAGAGGATTCTGGTTATTACACTGTGTATACCCGGTGTAGTGAGACGATTCTGGTTATTACACTGTGTATACCCGGTGTAGTGAGAGGATTCTGGTTATTACGTTGTGTATACCCGGTGTAGTGAGAGGATTCTGGTTATTACGCGGTATATACCCGGTGTAGTGAGAGGATTCTGGTTATTACACTGTGTATACCCGGTGTAGTGAGAGAATTCTGGTTATTACGTTGTGTATACCCGGTATAGTGAGAGAATTCTGGTTATTACGCGGTGTATACCCGGTGTAGTGAGAGGATTCTGGTTATTACACTGTGTATACCCGGTGTAGTGAGAGGATTCTGGTTATTACGCGGTATATACCCGGTGTAGTGAGAGGATTCTGGTTATTACGCGGTGTATACCCGGTGTAGTGAGAGGATTCTGGTTATTACGCGGTGTATACCCGGTATAGTGAGAGAATTCTGGTTATTACGCTGTGTACACCCGGTGTAGTGAGAGAATTCTGGTTATTACGCGGTGTATACCCGGTGTAGTGAGAGGATTCTGGTTATTACACTGTGTATACCCGGTGTAGTGAGAGGATTCTGGTTATTACACTGTGTATACCCGGTGTAGTGAGAGGATTCTGGTTATTACGTTGTGTATACCCGGTGTAGTGAGAGGATTCTGGTTATTACGCGGTATATACCCGGTGTAGTGAGAGGATTCTGGTTATTACACTGTGTATACCCGGTGTAGTGAGAGAATTCTGGTTATTACGCTGTGTATACCCGGTGTAGTGAGAGAATTCTGGTTATTACGCTGTGTATACCCGGTGTAGTGAGAGAATTCTGGTTATTACACTGTGTATACCCGGTGTAGTGAGAGAATTCTGGTTATTACGTTGTGTATACCCGGTGTAGTGAGACGATTCTGGTTATTACACTGTGTATACCCGGTGTAGTGAGAGGATTCTGGTTATTACGCGGTGTATACCCGGTGTAGTGAGAGAATTCTGGTTATTACACTGTGTATACCCGGTGTAGTGAGAGAATTCTGGTTATTACGTTGTGTATACCCGGTGTAGTGAGACGATTCTGGTTATTACACTGTGTATACCCGGTGTAGTGAGAGGATTCTGGTTATTGCGCTGTGTATACCCGGTGTAGTGAGAGGATTCTGGTTATTACGTTGTGTATACCCGGTGTAGTGAGAGAATTCTGGTTATTACGTTGTGTATACCCGGTGTAGTGAGAGGATTCTGGTTATTACACTGTGTATACCCGGTGTAGTGAGAGAATTCTGGTTATTACGCTGTGTACACCCGGTGTAGTGAGAGAATTCTGGTTATTACGCGGTATATACCCGGTGTAGTGAGAGGATTCTGGTTATTACGCGGTATATACCCGGTGTAGTGAGAGGATTCTGGTTATTACACTGTGTATACCCGGTGTAGTGAGAGGATTCTAGTTATTACACTGTGTATACCCGGTGTAGTGAGAGGAATCTGGTTATTACGCGGTGTATACCCGGTGTAGTGAGAGAATTCTGGTTATTACGCTGTGTATACCCGGTGTAGTGAGAGAATTCTGGTTATTACGCTGTGTATACCCGGTGTAGTGAGAGAATTCTGGTTATTACGCTGTGTATACCCGGTGTAGTGAGAGGATTCTGGTTATTACGCTGTGTATACCCGGTGTAGTGAGAGAATTCTGGTTATTACACTGTGTATACCCGGTGTAGTGAGAGAATTCTGGTTATTACGTTGTGTATACCCGGTGTAGTGAGAGGATTCTGGTTATTACGCGGTGTATACCCGGTGTAGTGAGAGGATTCTGGTTATTGCCTGGACATGTGCCGGTGTGAGCAGGGGAACCTTGCGTGCTCTGCAGGATTTTAATCCATGACGGTGTAGTGTGTTACTAACAGTAATGTTTGAGACTGTGGTCCCAGCTCTCTTCAGGTCATTGACCAGGTCCTCCCGTGTAATTCTGCGGTGATTCCTGACCTTTCTCAGAATCATCCTTACCCCACGAGGCGAGATCTTGCATGGAGCCTCAGACTGAGAAAGATTGACCGTCATCTTGTGTTTCTTCCATTTTCTAATAATTGCGCCAACAGTTCTTGTCTTCTCATCAAGCTGTTGCCTGTTGTCCAGTAGCCCATCCCAGCCTTGTGCAGGTCTACAATTTTGTCTCTAGTGTCCTTGGACAGCTCTTTGGTTTTGGCCATGGTGGACAGGTTGGAGTGTGATTGATTGAGTGTGTGGACAGGTGTCTTTTATACAGGCAACGAGTTCAAACAAGTGCAATTAATACAGGTAATGAGTGCAGAGTAGGAGGACTTCTTAAAGAAAAACTAACAGAATTCTTGATGGTTGGTAGGTGATCAAATACTTATTTCATGCCATAAAATGCAAAATAATTATAGAAAAACCATACAATGTGATATCTGTATTTTATTTTTAGTTTTTGTCACAGTTAAAGTGTACCTACGCTAATAATTAAAGACCTCTTTATTCTTTGTAGGTGGGAAAACTTGCAAAATCGGCAATGTATCAAATACTTATTTTCCCCCCAGTATATAGCTCCAACTCCTCTCTCTCTCTCCCTCTCTCCCTCTCTCCCTCTCTCCCTCTCTCCCTCTCTCTCTCCCTCCCATGGATCAGCCTGGTTCCCCTCCCTCCCATGGGTCAGCCTGGTTCCCCTCCCTCCCATGGTTCCCCTCCCTCCCTCTGGTTATTGCCTGGACATGTGCCGGTGTAGTGAGAGGAATCTGGTTATTACGCTGTGTATACCCGGTGTAGTGAGAGGATTCTGGTTATTACGCTGTGTATACCTGGTGTAGTGAGAGGATTCTGGTTATTACGCGGTGTATACCTGGTGTAGTGAGAGGATTCTGGTTATTACGCGGTGTATACCCGGTGTAGTGAGAGGATTCTGGTTATTACGCGGTGTATACCCGGTGTAGTGAGAGGATTCTGGTTATTACGCTGTGTATACCCGGTGTAGTGAGAGAATTCTGGTTATTACACTGTGTATACCCGGTGTAGTGAGAGAATTCTGGTTATTACGCGGTATATACCCGGTGTAGTGAGAGAATTCTGGTTATTACGCTGTGTATATCCGGTGTAGTGAGAGAATTCTGGTTATTACGCTGTGTATATCCGGTGTAGTGAGAGGATTCTGGTTATTACGCTGTGTATACCCGGTGTAGTGAGAGAATTCTGGTTATTACACTGTGTATACCCGGTGTAGTGAGAGAATTCTGGTTATTACGTTGTGTATACCCGGTGTAGTGAGACGATTCTGGTTATTACACTGTGTATACCCGGTGTAGTGAGAGGATTCTGGTTATTACGCGGTGTATACCCGGTGTAGTGAGAGAATTCTGGTTATTACACTGTGTATACCCGGTGTAGTGAGAGAATTCTGGTTATTACGTTGTGTATACCCGGTGTAGTGAGACGATTCTGGTTATTACACTGTGTATACCCGGTGTAGTGAGAGAATTCTGGTTATTACGCTGTGTATACCCGGTGTAGTGAGAGGATTCTGGTTATTACGCTGTGTATACCCGGTGTAGTGAGAGAATTCTGGTTATTACGTTGTGTATACCCGGTGTAGTGAGAGGATTCTGGTTATTACACTGTGTATACCCGGTGTAGTGAGAGAATTCTGGTTATTACGTTGTGTATACCCGGTGTAGTGAGACGATTCTGGTTATTACACTGTGTATACCCGGTGTAGTAAGAGGATTCTGGTTATTACGCTGTGTATACCCGGTGTAGTGAGACGATTCTGGTTATTACGCGGTGTATACGCGGTGTATACCCGGTGTAGTGAGAGGATTCTGGTTATTACGCGGTGTATACCCGGTATAGTGAGAGAATTCTGGTTATTACGCTGTGTACACCCGGTGTAGTGAGAGGATTCTGGTTATTACACTGTGTATACCCGGTGTAGTGAGACGATTCTGGTTATTACACTGTGTATACCCGGTGTAGTGAGAGGATTCTGGTTATTACGCGGTATATACCCGGTGTAGTGAGAGGATTCTGGTTATTACGCGGTATATACCCGGTGTAGTGAGAGGATTCTGGTTATTACACTGTGTATACCCGGTGTAGTGAGAGGATTCTAGTTATTACACTGTGTATACCCGGTGTAGTGAGAGAATTCTGGTTATTACGCTGTATATACCCGGTGTAGTGAGAGGAATCTGGTTATTACGCGGTGTATACCCGGTGTAGTGAGAGAATTCTGGTTATTACGCTGTGTATACCCGGTGTAGTGAGAGAATTCTGGTTATTACGCAGTGTATACCCGGTGTAGTGAGAGAATTCTGGTTATTACGTTGTGTATACCCGGTGTAGTGAGAGAATTCTGGTTATTACGCGGTGTATACCCGGTGTAGTGAGAGGATTCTGGTTATTGCCTGGACATGTGCCGGTGTGAGCAGGGGAACCTTGCGTGCTCTGCAGGATTTTAATCCATGACGGTGTAGTGCGTTACTAACGGTAATGTGTGAGACTGTGGTCCCAGCTCTCTTCAGGTCATTGACCAGGTCCTCCCGTGTAATTCTGCGGTGATTCCTGACCTTTCTCAGAATCATCCTTACCCCACGAGGCGAGATCTTGCATGGAGCCCCAGACAGAGGAAGATTGACCGTCATCTTGTGTTTCTTCCATTTTCTAATAATTGCGCCAACAGTTCTTGTCTTCTCATCAAGCTGTTGCCTGTTGTCCAGTAGCCCATCCCAGCCTTGTGCAGGTCTACAATTTTGTCTCTAGTGTCCTTGGACAGCTCTTTGGTTTTGGCCATGGTGGACAGGTTGGAGTGTGATTGATTGAGTGTGTGGACAGGTGTCTTTTATACAGGCAACGAGTTCAAACAAGTGCAATTAATACAGGTAATGAGTGCAGAGTAGGAGGACTTCTTAAAGAAAAACTAACAGAATTCTTGATGGTTGGTAGGTGATCAAATACTTATTTCATGCCATAAAATGCAAAATAATTATAGAAAAACCATACAATGTGATATCTGTATTTTATTTTTAGTTTTTGTCACAGTTAAAGTGTACCTACGCTAATAATTAAAGACCTCTTTATTCTTTGTAGGTGGGAAAACTTGCAAAATCGGCAATGTATCAAATACTTATTTTCCCCCCAGTATATAGCTCCAACTCCTCTCTCTCTCTCCCTCTCTCCCTCTCTCCCTCTCTCCCTCTCTCCCTCTCTCCCTCTCTCTCTCCCTCCCATGGATCAGCCTGGTTCCCCTCCCTCCCATGGGTCAGCCTGGTTCCCCTCCCTCCCATGGTTCCCCTCCCTCCCTCTGGTTATTGCCTGGACATGTGCCGGTGTAGTGAGAGGAATCTGGTTATTACGCTGTGTATACCCGGTGTAGTGAGAGGATTCTGGTTATTACGCGGTGTATACCCGGTGTAGTGAGAGGATTCTGGTTATTACGCTGTGTATACCTGGTGTAGTGAGAGGATTCTGGTTATTACGCGGTGTATACCTGGTGTAGTGAGAGGATTCTGGTTATTACGCGGTGTATACCCGGTGTAGTGAGAGGATTCTGGTTATTACGCGGTGTATACCCGGTGTAGTGAGAGGATTCTGGTTATTACGCGGTATATACCCGGTGTAGTGAGAGAATTCTGGTTATTACGCTGTGTATACCCGGTGTAGTGAGAGAATTCTGGTTATTACGCTGTGTATACCCGGTGTAGTGAGAGAATTCTGGTTATTACGCGGTATATACCCGGTGTAGTGAGAGAATTCTGGTTATTACGCTGTGTATATCCGGTGTAGTGAGAGAATTCTGGTTATTACGCTGTGTATATCCGGTGTAGTGAGAGGATTCTGGTTATTACGCGGTGTATACCCGGTGTAGTGAGAGGATTCTGGTTATTACACTGTGTATACCCGGTGTAGTGAGAGGATTCAGCTCCAACTCCTCTCTCTCCCTCTCTCCCTCTCTCCCTCTCTCTCTCCCTCCCATGGATCAGCCTGGTTCCCCTCCCTCCCATGGGTCAGCCTGGTTCCCCTCCCTCCCATGGTTCCCCTCCCTCCCTCTGGTTATTGCCTGGACATGTGCCGGTGTAGTGAGAGGAATCTGGTTATTACGCTGTGTATACCCGGTGTAGTGAGAGGATGGGTCGGCCTGGTTCCCCTCCCTCCCATGGATCAGCCTGGTTCCCCTCCCTCCCATGGGTCAGCCTGGTTCCCCTCCCTCCCATGGGTCAGCCTGGTTCCCCTCCCTCCCATGGATCAGCCTGGTTCCCTCCCTCCCATGGATCAGCCTGGTTCCCCTCCCTCCCATTTATCAGCCTGGTTCCCCTCCCTCCCATGGGTCAGCCTGGTTCCCCTCCCTCCCATGGGTCAGCCTGGTTCCCCTCCCTCCCATGGGTCAGCCTGGTTCCCCTCCCTCCCATGGGTCAGCCTGGTTCCCCTCCCTCCCATGGATCAGCCTGGTTCCCCTCCCTCCCATGGATCAGCCTGGTTCCCCTCCCTCCCATGGATCAGCCTGGTTCCCCTCCCTCCCATGGATCAGCCTGGTTCCCCTCCCTCCCATGGATCAGCCTGGTTCCCCTCCCTCCCATGGATCAGCCTGGTTCCCTCCCTCCCATGGATCAGCCTGGTTCCCCTTCTCCCATGGATCAGCCTGGTTCCCCTTCTCCCATGGATCAGCCTGGTTCCCCTCCCTTACCCCCACATGTGATAATTATCTATCCATGGCAGTATTCAGTAATTGGTCTTGCTGCAGCTCTTGGCCTTGGGTGGGGCACTGTGTCCTCTGTCACTGACCACTGGTTTGTCTTCTTCGGCAGGTAGTGATGGCTAGCTCTGAAGACGAGCTCATCGGGATCCCGTTCCCAGAGCACAGCAGCGACCTCTTGAGCAGCCTGAATGAGCAGCGGCACCGCGGAGTATTGTGTGACATCACTATCAAGGCGCAGGGGCTGGAGTACCGCACCCACCGTGCCGTGCTGGCCGCCTGTAGCCACTACTTTCGTAAGCTCTTCACGGGGTCGCGGGGTTCTGGGAAAACTTCCCGGGACGTGTGCCAGCTGGATTTTTTGAAGCCGGACGCTCTGGGGGCTCTGCTGGACTTTGCCTACACAGCCACTCTCACAATCAGTAATTCTAACATGCGCGATGTGCTGCGCGCCGCGCGGCTCCTGGAGATTCCCTGCGTGGTGGACGCCTGCATGGAGATCCTGCGCTGTAATGGCAGCAGTTGGGAGGAAATGGGAGGAGATACTGAGGACCTGGAAGGCTTCATTCGTGCTCGCCAGTATCTAGATTACTATGGTGCCCAGGAGAATGGCGAGGATGCCACCCCACCTCCGGAGGCTGACAGCCCTCCTCCACTCGTCCATTCCATGCCACAGCCACAGAAGCCCGTGCAGCTGATCCCTCGAAAGCACCGGAGGAAATTCCTTCAGGTGAACCCCAGCCAGAGAATCCAGAACGGGGGACCCTACCTGGTGGAGGATGAGTCCATGGAGCGCTCAGATAGCCCAGCAGAGGCGCCATCACCCTCTGAATTGCCTCCGAGTGAAGGCAGCTATGGGCGTTTCACTCCTGACCACGGGATGGGCGGACACCACATCTTTGTACCCCCATCGCCACCTGAAGACCTCTTATCTGACGAGGAGCCCCCTGAAATGATGTATCCCACCCCACTGGACATAGACAACCCGGAGTCCCTGTCTGTGTCCCCAGATGGTGTTGACAAGCTCGTGAGGAAACGGCGCTCACAGATGCCCCAGGAGTGCCCCGTGTGCCACAAAATTATCCATGGTGCCGGGAAGCTGCCCCGCCACATGCGCACCCACACCGGAGAGAAGCCCTTCGTCTGTCAGGTCTGCGGTGTCAGATTTACAAGGTAAGCAGATGGTGGTCAGGCGCCAGCCGTGCCCAGCAGGGCCGGCTCTTACTGATGCCTCTAGGTGCCCCTGTATGTAGGGCTGTAGTGCAGCGCCACCTAGAGGCTGAATACCACAGATCTGCCCCTGTATGTAGTGCAGCGCCACCTAGAGGCTGAATACAGCAGATCTGCCCCCTGTATGTAGTGCAGCGCCACCTAGAGGCTGAATACCACAGATCTGCCCCTGTATGTAGTGCAGCGCCACCTAGAGGCTGAATACAGCAGATCTGCCCCCTGTATGTAGTAGTGTAGTGTAGTGCCCCCTAGAGGCTGAATACAGCAGATCTGCCCCTGTATGTAGTAGTGTAGTGTAGTGCCACCTAGAGGCTGAATACAGCAGATCTGCCCCCTGTATGTAGTAGTGTAGTGCCCCCTAGAGGCTGAATACAGCAGATCTGCCCCTGTATGTAGTAGTGTAGTGTAGTGCCACCTAGAGGCTGAATACAGCAGATCTGCCCCCTGTATGTAGTAGTGTAGCGCCCCCTAGAGGCTGAATACAGCAGATCTGCTCCCTGTATGTAGTACTGTAGTGTAGTGCCCCTAGAGGCTGAATACAGCAGATCTGCCCCCTGTATGTAGTAGTGTAGTGTAGCGCCCCCTAGAGGCTGAATACAGCAGATCTGCCCCCTGTATGTAGTACTGTAGTGTAGTGCCCCCTAGAGGCTGAATACAGCAGATCTGCCCCTGTATGTAGTACTGTAGTGTAGTGCCCCTAGAGGCTGAATACAGCAGATCTGCTCCCTGTATGTAGTACTGTAGTGTAGTGCCCCCTAGAGGCTGAATACAGCAGATCTGCTCCCTGTATGTAGTAGTGTAGTGTAGCGCCGCCTAGAGGCTGAATACAGCAGATCTGCTCCCTGTATGTAGTAGTGTAGTGTAGTGCCCCCTAGAGGCTGAATACAGCAGATCTGCTCCCTGTATGTAGTAGTGTAGTGTAGCGCCCCCTAGAGGCTGAATACAGCAGATCTGCTCCCTGTATGTAGTACTGTAGTGTAGTGCCCCTAGAGGCTGAATACAGCAGATCTGCTCCCTGTATGTAGTACTGTAGTGTAGTGCCCCCTAGAGGCTGAATACAGCAGATCTGCTCCCTGTATGTAGTAGTGTAGTGTAGCGCCCCCTAGAGGCTGAATACAGCAGATCTGCTCCCTGTATGTAGTACTGTAGTGTAGCGCCCCCTAGAGGCTGAATACAGCAGATCTGCCCCTGTATGTAGTAGTGTAGTGTAGCGCCCCCTAGAGGCTGAATACAGCAGATCTGCCCCCTGTATGTAGTACTGTAGTGTAGTGCCCCCTAGAGGCTGAATACAGCAGATCTGCTCCCTGTATGTAGTAGTGTAGTGTAGTGCCCCCTAGAGGCTGAATACAGCAGATCTGCCCCCTGTATGTAGTAGTGTAGTGTAGCGCCCCCTAGAGGCTGAATACAGCAGATCTGCTCCCTGTATGTAGTACTGTAGTGTAGTGCCCCCTAGAGGCTGAATACAGCAGATCTGCTCCCTGTATGTAGTACTGTAGTGTAGTGCCCCCTAGAGGCTGAATACAGCCGATCTGCCCCTGTATGTAGTAGTGTAGTGCCCCCTAGAGGCTGAATACAGCAGATTTGCCCCTGTATGTAGTAGTGTAGTGCCCCCTAGAGGCTGAATACAGTAGATCTGCCCCCTGTATGTAGTAGTGTAGTGCCCCCTAGAGGCTGAATACAGTAGATTTGCCCCTGTATGTAGTAGTGTAGTGTAGTGCCCCCTAGAGGCTGAATACAGTAGATTTGCCCCTGTATGTAGTACTGTAGTGTAGTGCCCCCTAGAGGCTGAATACAGCAGATCTGCCCCTGTATGTAGTACTGTAGTGTAGCGCCACCTAGAGGCTGAATACAGCAGATCTGCCCCCTGTATGTAGTAGTGTAGTGCCCCCTAGAGGCTGAATACAGCAGATTTGCCCCTGTATGTAGTAGTGTAGTGTAGTGCCCCCTAGAGGCTGAATACAGCAGATCTGCCCCCTGTATGTAGTAGTGTAGTGCCCCCTAGAGGCTGAATACAGCAGATCTGCCCCTGTATGTAGTAGTGTAGTGTAGTGCCCCCTAGAGGCTGAATACAGCAGATCTGCTCCCTGTATGTAGTACTGTAGTGTAGCGCCACCTAGAGGCTGAATACAGCAGATCTGCCCCCTGTATGTAGTAGTGTAGTGCCCCCTAGAGGCTGAATACAGCAGATCTGCCCCCTGTATGTAGTAGTGTAGTGTAGTGCCCCCTAGAGGCTGAATACAGCAGATCTGCCCCCTGTATGTAGTAGTGTAGTGCCCCCTAGAGGCTGAATACAGCAGATCTGCCCCTGTATGTAGTAGTGTAGTGTAGTG
The DNA here is from genome assembly GCF_046119375.1 of Phyllobates terribilis. Lineage (NCBI taxonomy): Eukaryota > Metazoa > Chordata > Amphibia > Anura > Dendrobatidae > Phyllobates > Phyllobates terribilis. The sequence continues at coordinate 73,628 of NW_027365046.1, read as the reverse complement.
CCCCCTAGAGGCTGAATACAGCAGATCTGCTCCCTGTATGTAGTAGTGTAGTGTAGCGCCCCCTAGAGGCTGAATACAGCAGATCTGCCCCTGTATGTAGTAGTGTAGTGTAGTGCCCCCTAGAGGCTGAATACAGCAGATCTGCCCCCTGTATGTAGTAGTGTAGTGCCCCCTAGAGGCTGAATACAGCAGATCTGCTCCCTGTATGTAGTAGTGTAGTGTAGTGCCCCCTAGAGGCTGAATACAGCAGATCTGCTCCCTGTATGTAGTAGTGTAGTGTAGCGCCCCCTAGAGGCTGAATACAGCAGATCTGCCCCCTGTATGTAGTAGTGTAGTGCCCCCTAGAGGCTGAATACAGCAGATCTGCTCCCTGTATGTAGTAGTGTAGTGTAGTGCCCCCTAGAGGCTGAATACAGCAGATCTGCTCCCTGTATGTAGTAGTGTAGTGTAGTGCCCCCTAGAGGCTGAATACAGCAGATCTGCCCCTGTATGTAGTAGTTTAGTGCCCCCTAGAGGCTGAATACAGCAGATCTGCCCCTGTATGTAGTAGTGTAGTGTAGTGCCCCCTAGAGGCTGAATACAGCAGATCTGCCCCTGTATGTAGTAGTGTAGTGCCCCCTAGAGGCTGAATACAGCAGATCTGCTCCCTGTATGTAGTAGTGTAGTGTAGTGCCCCCTAGAGGCTGAATACAGCAGATCTGCCCCTGTATGTAGTAGTGTAGTGCCCCCTAGAGGCTGAATACAGCAGATCTGCTCCCTGTATGTAGTAGTGTAGTGCCCCCTAGAGGCTGAATACAGCAGATCTGCTCCCTGTATGTAGTAGTGTAGCGCCCCCTAGAGGCGGAATACAGCAGATCTGCTCCCTGTATGTAGTACTGTAGTGTAGTGCCCCCTAGAGGCTGAATACAGCAGATTTGCCCCTGTATGTAGTAGTGTAGTGTAGTGCCCCCTAGAGGCTGAATACAGCAGATCTGCCCCCTGTATGTAGTAGTGTAGTGTAGCGCCCCCTAGAGGCTGAATACAGCAGATCTGCCCCTGTATGTAGTAGTGTAGTGTAGTGCCCCCTAGAGGCTGAATACAGCAGATCTGCCCCCTGTATGTAGTAGTGTAGTGTAGCGCCCCCTAGAGGCTGAATACAGCAGATCTGCTCCCTGTATGTAGTACTGTAGTGTAGCGCCACCTAGAGGCTGAATACAGCAGATCTGCCCCCTGTATGTAGGGCTGTAGTGCAGCGCCACCTAGAGGCTGAATACAGCAGATCTGCCCCCTGTATGTAGTGCAGCGCCACCTAGAGGCTGAATACAGCAGATCTGCTCCCTGTATGTAGTACTGTAGTGTAGTGCCCCCTAGAGGCTGAATACAGCCGATCTGCCCCTGTATGTAGTAGTGTAGTGTAGCGCCCCCTAGAGGCTGAATACAGCAGATCTGCTCCCTGTATGTAGTACTGTAGTGTAGCGCCACCTAGAGGCTGAATACAGCAGATCTGCCCCCTGTATGTAGGGCTGTAGTGCAGCGCCACCTAGAGGCTGAATACAGCAGATCTGCCCCCTGTATGTAGTGCAGCGCCACCTAGAGGCTGAATACAGCAGATCTGCTCCCTGTATGTAGTACTGTAGTGTAGTGCCCCCTAGAGGCTGAATACAGCCGATCTGCCCCTGTATGTAGTAGTGTAGTGCCCCCTAGAGGCTGAATACAGCAGATTTGCCCCTGTATGTAGTAGTGTAGTGCCCCCTAGAGGCTGAATACAGTAGATCTGCCCCCTGTATGTAGTAGTGTAGTGCCCCCTAGAGGCTGAATACAGTAGATTTGCCCCTGTATGTAGTAGTGTAGTGTAGTGCCCCCTAGAGGCTGAATACAGCAGATCTGCCCCTGTATGTAGTACTGTAGTGTAGCGCCACCTAGAGGCTGAATACAGCAGATCTGCCCCCTGTATGTAGTAGTGTAGTGTAGTGCCCCCTAGAGGCTGAATACAGCAGATCTGCCCCTGTATGTAGTAGTGTAGTGTAGTGCCCCCTAGAGGCTGAATACAGCAGATCTGCCCCCTGTATGTAGTAGTGTAGTGTAGTGCCCCCTAGAGGCTGAATACAGCAGATCTGCCCCCTGTATGTAGTAGTGTAGTGTAGTGCCCCCTAGAGGCTGAATACAGCAGATCTGCCCCCTGTATGTAGTAGTGTAGTGCCCCCTAGAGGCTGAATACAGCAGATCTGCCCCTGTATGTAGTAGTGTAGTGTAGTGCCCCCTAGAGGCTGAATACAGCAGATCTGCTCCCTGTATGTAGTAGTGTAGTGTAGCGCCCCCTAGAGGCTGAATACAGCAGATCTGCCCCTGTATGTAGTAGTGTAGTGTAGTGCCCCCTAGAGGCTGAATACAGCAGATCTGCTCCCTGTATGTAGTACTGTAGTGTAGTGCCCCCTAGAGGCTGAATACAGCAGATTTGCCCCTGTATGTAGTAGTGTAGTGTAGTGCCCCCTAGAGGCTGAATACAGCAGATCTGCCCCCTGTATGTAGTAGTGTAGTGTAGTGCCCCCTAGAGGCTGAATACAGCAGATCTGCCCCCTGTATGTAGTAGTGTAGTGCCCCCTAGAGGCTGAATACAGCAGATCTGCCCCTGTATGTAGTAGTGTAGTGTAGTGCCCCCTAGAGGCTGAATACAGCAGATCTGCTCCCTGTATGTAGTAGTGTAGTGTAGCGCCCCCTAGAGGCTGAATACAGCAGATCTGCCCCTGTATGTAGTAGTGTAGTGTAGTGCCCCCTAGAGGCTGAATACAGCAGATCTGCCCCCTGTATGTAGTAGTGTAGTGCCCCCTAGAGGCTGAATACAGCAGATCTGCTCCCTGTATGTAGTAGTGTAGTGCCCCCTAGAGGCTGAATACAGCAGATCTGCTCCCTGTATGTAGTAGTGTAGCGCCCCCTAGAGGCGGAATACAGCAGATCTGCTCCCTGTATGTAGTACTGTAGTGTAGTGCCCCCTAGAGGCTGAATACAGCAGATTTGCCCCTGTATGTAGTAGTGTAGTGTAGTGCCCCCTAGAGGCTGAATACAGCAGATCTGCCCCCTGTATGTAGTAGTGTAGTGCCCCCTAGAGGCTGAATACAGCAGATCTGCCCCTGTATGTAGTAGTGTAGTGTAGTGCCCCCTAGAGGCTGAATACAGCAGATCTGCTCCCTGTATGTAGTAGTGTAGTGTAGCGCCCCCTAGAGGCTGAATACAGCAGATCTGCCCCTGTATGTAGTAGTGTAGTGTAGTGCCCCCTAGAGGCTGAATACAGCAGATCTGCTCCCTGTATGTAGTACTGTAGTGTAGTGCCCCCTAGAGGCTGAATACAGCAGATTTGCCCCTGTATGTAGTAGTGTAGTGTAGTGCCCCCTAGAGGCTGAATACAGCAGATCTGCCCCCTGTATGTAGTAGTGTAGTGTAGTGCCCCCTAGAGGCTGAATACAGCAGATCTGCCCCCTGTATGTAGTAGTGTAGTGCCCCCTAGAGGCTGAATACAGCAGATCTGCCCCTGTATGTAGTAGTGTAGTGTAGTGCCCCCTAGAGGCTGAATACAGCAGATCTGCTCCCTGTATGTAGTAGTGTAGTGTAGCGCCCCCTAGAGGCTGAATACAGCAGATCTGCCCCTGTATGTAGTAGTGTAGTGTAGTGCCCCCTAGAGGCTGAATACAGCAGATCTGCCCCCTGTATGTAGTAGTGTAGTGCCCCCTAGAGGCTGAATACAGCAGATCTGCTCCCTGTATGTAGTAGTGTAGTGCCCCCTAGAGGCTGAATACAGCAGATCTGCTCCCTGTATGTAGTAGTGTAGCGCCCCCTAGAGGCGGAATACAGCAGATCTGCTCCCTGTATGTAGTACTGTAGTGTAGTGCCCCCTAGAGGCTGAATACAGCAGATTTGCCCCTGTATGTAGTAGTGTAGTGTAGTGCCCCCTAGAGGCTGAATACAGCAGATCTGCCCCCTGTATGTAGTAGTGTAGTGTAGCGCCCCCTAGAGGCTGAATACAGCAGATCTGCCCCTGTATGTAGTAGTGTAGTGTAGTGCCCCCTAGAGGCTGAATACAGCAGATCTGCCCCCTGTATGTAGTAGTGTAGTGTAGTGCCCCCTAGAGGCTGAATACAGCAGATCTGCCCCCTGTATGTAGTAGTGTAGTGTAGCGCCCCCTAGAGGCTGAATACAGCAGATCTGCTCCCTGTATGTAGTACTGTAGTGTAGCGCCACCTAGAGGCTGAATACAGCAGATCTGCCCCCTGTATGTAGGGCTGTAGTGCAGCGCCACCTAGAGGCTGAATACAGCAGATCTGCCCCCTGTATGTAGGGCTGTAGTGCAGCGCCACCTAGAGGCTGAATACAGCAGATCTGCCCCCTGTATGTAGTACAGTAGTGTAGTGCCCCCTAGAGACTGAATACCACAGATCTGCCCCTGTATGTAGTGCAGCGCCACCTAGAGGCTGAATACCATAGATCTGCTCCCTGTATGGTAGTACTGTAGTGTAGTGCCCCCTAGAGGCTGAATACAGCAGATCTGCTCCCTGTATGTAGTACTGTAGTGTAGCGCCCCCTAGAGGCTGAATACAGCAGATCTGCCCCCTGTATGTAGTAGTGTAGTGCCCCCTAGAGGCTGAATACAGCTGATCTGCCCCCTGTATGTAGTAGTGTAGTGTAGCGCCCCCTAGAGGCTGAATACAGCTGATCTGCTCCCTGTATGTAGTACTGTAGTGTAGCGCCCCCTAGAGGCTGAATACAGCAGATCTGCCCCCTGTATGTAGTAGTGTAGTGCCCCCTAGAGGCTGAATACAGCAGATCTGCCCCTGTATGTAGTAGTGTAGTGTAGTGCCACCTAGAGGCTGAATACAGCAGATCTGCCCCTGTATGTAGTAGTGTAGTGCCACCTAGAGGCTGAATACAGCAGATCTGCCCCCTGTATGTAGTAGTGTAGCGCCCCCTAGAGGCTGAATACAGCAGATCTGCTCCCTGTATGTAGTACTGTAGTGTAGTGCCCCTAGAGGCTGAATACAGCAGATCTGCCCCCTGTATGTAGTAGTGTAGTGTAGCGCCCCCTAGAGGCTGAATACAGCAGATCTGCCCCCTGTATGTAGTACTGTAGTGTAGTGCCCCCTAGAGGCTGAATACAGCAGATCTGCCCCCTGTATGTAGTAGTGTAGTGTAGTGCCACCTAGAGGCTGAATACAGCAGATCTGCCCCTGTATGTAGTAGTGTAGTGCCACCTAGAGGCTGAATACAGCAGATCTGCCCCCTGTATGTAGTAGTGTAGCGCCCCCTAGAGGCTGAATACAGCAGATCTGCTCCCTGTATGTAGTACTGTAGTGTAGCGCCCCCTAGAGGCTGAATACAGCAGATCTGCTCCCTGTATGTAGTACTGTAGTGTAGTGCCCCTAGAGGCTGAATACAGCAGATCTGCCCCCTGTATGTAGTAGTGTAGTGTAGCGCCCCCTAGAGGCTGAATACAGCAGATCTGCCCCCTGTATGTAGTACTGTAGTGTAGTGCCACCTAGAGGCTGAATACAGCAGATCTGCCCCTGTATGTAGTAGTGTAGTGCCACCTAGAGGCTGAATACAGCAGATCTGCCCCCTGTATGTAGTAGTGTAGCGCCCCCTAGAGGCTGAATACAGCAGATCTGCTCCCTGTATGTAGTACTGTAGTGTAGTGCCCCCTAGAGGCTGAATACAGCAGATCTGCTCCCTGTATGTAGTAGTGTAGTGCCACCTAGAGGCTGAATACAGCAGATCTGCCCCCTGTATGTAGTAGTGTAGTGCCACCTAGAGGCTGAATACAGCAGATCTGCCCCCTGTATGTAGTAGTGTAGTGCCACCTAGAGGCTGAATACAGCAGATCTGCCCCCTGTATGTAGTAGTGTAGTGTAGCGCCCCCTAGAGGCTGAATACAGCAGATCTGCCCCCTGTATGTAGTAGTGTAGTGTAGTGCCCCTAGAGGCTGAATACAGCAGATCTGCCCCCTGTATGTAGTACTGTAGTGTAGTGCCCCCTAGAGGCTGAATACAGCAGATCTGCCCCCTGTATGTAGTAGTGTAGTGCCCCCTAGAGGCTGAATACAGCAGATCTGCTCCCTGTATGTAGTAGTGTAGTGTAGTGCCCCCTAGAGGCTGAATACAGCTGATCTGCTCCCTGTATGTAGTACTGTAGTGTAGTGCCCCTAGAGGCTGAATACAGCAGATCTGCTCCCTGTATGTAGTACTGTAGTGTAGTGCCCCCTAGAGGCTGAATACAGCAGATCTGCCCCCTGTATGTAGTAGTGTAGTGCCCCCTAGAGGCTGAATACAGCAGATCTGCTCCCTGTATGTAGTAGTGTAGTGTAGTGCCCCCTAGAGGCTGAATACAGCAGATCTGCTCCCTGTATGTAGTAGTGTAGTGTAGTGCCCCCTAGAGGCTGAATACAGCAGATCTGCCCCTGTATGTAGTACTGTAGTGTAGCGCCCCCTAGAGGCTGAATACAGCAGATCTGCTCCCTGTATGTAGTACTGTAGTGTAGTGCCCCCTAGAGGCTGAATACAGCAGATCTGCTCCCTGTATGTAGTAGTGTAGTGTAGTGCCCCCTAGAGGCTGAATACAGCAGATCTGCTCCCTGTATGTAGTAGTGTAGTGTAGTGCCCCCTAGAGGCTGAATACAGCAGATCTGCTCCCTGTATGTAGTACTGTAGTGTAGTGCCCCCTAGAGGCTGAATACAGCAGATCTGCTCCCTGTATGTAGTACTGTAGTGTAGTGCCCCCTAGAGGCTGAATACAGCAGATCTGCCCCCTGTATGTAGTACTGTAGTGTAGTGCCCCCTAGAGGCTGAATACAGCAGATCTGCTCCCTGTATGTAGTAGTGTAGTGTAGCGCCCCCTAGAGGCTGAATACAGCAGATCTGCTCCCTGTATGTAGTACTGTAGTGTAGTGCCCCCTAGAGGCTGAATACAGCAGATCTGCCCCCTGTATGTAGTACTGTAGTGTAGTGCCCCCTAGAGGCTGAATACAGCAGATTTGCCCCTGTATGTAGTAGTGTAGTGCCCCCTAGAGGCTGAATACAGTAGATCTGCCCCCTGTATGTAGTAGTGTAGTGCCCCCTAGAGGCTGAATACAGTAGATTTGCCCCTGTATGTAGTAGTGTAGTGTAGTGCCCCCTAGAGGCTGAATACAGCAGATCTGCCCCTGTATGTAGTAGTGTAGTGTAGTGCCACCTAGAGGCTGAATACAGCAGATCTGCTCCCTGTATGTAGTAGTGTAGTGCCCCCTAGAGGCTGAATACAGCAGATCTGCCCCTGTATGTAGTAGTGTAGTGTAGTGCCCCCTAGAGGCTGAATACAGCAGATTTGCCCCTGTATGTAGTAGTGTAGTGTAGTGCCCCTAGAGGCTGAATACAGCAGATCTGCTCCCTGTATGTAGTACTGTAGTGTAGTGCCCCTAGAGGCTGAATACAGCAGATCTGCTCCCTGTATGTAGTACTGTAGTGTAGTGCCCCCTAGAGGCTGAATACAGCAGATCTGCTCCCTGTATGTAGTACTGTAGTGTAGTGCCCCCTAGAGGCTGAATACAGCAGATCTGCCCCCTGTATGTAGTACTGTAGTGTAGTGCCCCCTAGAGGCTGAATACAGCAGATCTGCTCCCTGTATGTAGTAGTGTAGTGTAGCGCCCCCTAGAGGCTGAATACAGCAGATCTGCTCCCTGTATGTAGTACTGTAGTGTAGTGCCCCCTAGAGGCTGAATACAGCAGATCTGCCCCCTGTATGTAGTACTGTAGTGTAGTGCCCCCTAGAGGCTGAATACAGCAGATTTGCCCCTGTATGTAGTAGTGTAGTGCCCCCTAGAGGCTGAATACAGTAGATCTGCCCCCTGTATGTAGTAGTGTAGTGCCCCCTAGAGGCTGAATACAGTAGATTTGCCCCTGTATGTAGTAGTGTAGTGTAGTGCCCCCTAGAGGCTGAATACAGCAGATCTGCCCCTGTATGTAGTAGTGTAGTGTAGTGCCACCTAGAGGCTGAATACAGCAGATCTGCTCCCTGTATGTAGTAGTGTAGTGCCCCCTAGAGGCTGAATACAGCAGATCTGCCCCTGTATGTAGTAGTGTAGTGTAGTGCCCCCTAGAGGCTGAATACAGCAGATTTGCCCCTGTATGTAGTAGTGTAGTGTAGTGCCCCCTAGAGGCTGAATACAGCAGATCTGCCCCCTGTATGTAGTAGTGTAGTGCCCCCTAGAGGCTGAATACAGCAGATCTGCCCCCTGTATGTAGTAGTGTAGTGCCCCCTAGAGGCTAAATACAGCAGATCTGCCCCTGTATGTAGTAGTGTAGTGTAGTGCCCCCTAGAGGCTGAATACAGCAGATCTGCTCCCTGTATGTAGTAGTGTAGCGCCCCCTAGAGGCGGAATACAGCAGATCTGCTCCCTGTATGTAGTACTGTAGTGTAGTGCCCCCTAGAGGCTGAATACAGCAGATTTGCCCCTGTATGTAGTAGTGTAGTGTAGTGCCCCCTAGAGGCTGAATACAGCAGATCTGCCCCCTGTATGTAGTAGTGTAGTGTAGCGCCCCCTAGAGGCTGAATACAGCAGATCTGCCCCTGTATGTAGTAGTGTAGTGTAGTGCCCCCTAGAGGCTGAATACAGCAGATCTGCCCCCTGTATGTAGTAGTGTAGTGTAGTGCCCCCTAGAGGCTGAATACAGCAGATCTGCCCCTGTATGTAGTACTGTAGTGTAGTGCCCCCTAGAGGCTGAATACAGCAGATCTGCCCCTGTATGTAGTAGTGTAGTGTAGTGCCCCCTAGAGGCTGAATACAGCAGATCTGCCCCCTGTATGTAGTAGTGTAGTGTAGTGCCCCCTAGAGGCTGAATACAGCAGATCTGCCCCCTGTATGTAGTACTGTAGTGTAGTGCCCCCTAGAGGCTGAATACAGCAGATCTGCCCCCTGTATGTAGTAGTGTAGTGTAGCGCCCCCTAGAGGCTGAATACAGCAGATCTGCCCACTGTATGTAGTAGTGTAGTGTAGTGCCCCTAGAGGCTGAATACAGCAGATCTGCCCACTGTATGTAGTAGTGTAGTGTAGCGCCCCCTAGAGGCTGAATACAGCAGATCTGCCCCCTGTATGTAGTACTGTAGTGTAGTGCCCCCTAGAGGCTGAATACAGCAGATCTGCCCCCTGTATGTAGTAGTGTAGTGTAGCGCCCCCTAGAGGCTGAATACAGCAGATCTGCTCCCTGTATGTAGTAGTGTAGTGTAGTGCCCCCTAGAGGCTGAATACAGCAGATCTGCTCCCTGTATGTAGTAGTGTAGTGCCCCCTAGAGGCTGAATACAGCAGATCTGCCCCCTGTATGTAGTAGTGTAGTGTAGTGCCCCCTAGAGGCTGAATACAGCAGATCTGCTCCCTGTATGTAGTAGTGTAGTGCCCCCTAGAGGCTGAATACAGCAGATCTGCCCCCTGTATGTAGTAGTGTAGTGTAGCGCCCCCTAGAGGCTGAATACAGCAGATCTGCCCCTGTATGTAGTAGTGTAGTGCCCCCTAGAGGCTGAATACAGCAGATCTGCCCCCTGTATGTAGTAGTGTAGCGCCCCCTAGAGGCTGAATACACCTGATCTGCTCCCTGTATGTAGTAGTGTAGTGCCCCCTAGAGGCTGAATACAGCAGATCTACCCCCTGTATGTAGTAGTTTAGTGCCCCCTAGAGGCTGAATACAGCAGATCTGCCCCTGTATGTAGTAGTGTAGTGTAGCGCCCCCTAGAGGCTGAATACAGCAGATCTGCCCCTCTATGTAGTAGTGTAGTGCCCCCTAGAGGCTGAATACAGCAGATCTGCCCCCTGTATGTAGTACTGTAGTGTAGTGCCCCCTAGAGGCTGAATACAGCAGATCTGCTCCCTGTATGTAGTACTGTAGTGTAGTGCCCCCTAGAGGCTGAATACAGCAGATCTGCCCCCTGTATGTAGTAGTGTAGTGCCCCCTAGAGGCTGAATACAGCAGATCTGCCCCCTGTATGTAGTAGTGTAGTGTAGTGCCCCCTAGAGGCTGAATACAGCAGATCTGCCCCCTGTATGTAGTAGTGTAGTGTAGTGCCACCTAGAGGCTGAATACAGCAGATCTGCCCCCTGTATGTAGTAGTGTAGTGTAGTGCCCCCTAGAGGCTGAATACAGCCGATCTGCCCCTGTATGTAGTAGTGTAGTGCCCCCTAGAGGCTCAATACAGCAGATCTGCTCCCTGTATGTAGTACTGTAGTGTAGTGCCCCCTAGAGGCTGAATACAGCAGATCTGCCCCCTGTATGTAGTAGTGTAGCGCCCCCTAGAGGCTGAATACAGCTGATCTGCCCCCTATATGTAGTAGTGTAGTGTAGTGCCACCTAGAGGCTGAATACAGCAGATCTGCCCCCTGTATGTAGTACTGTAGTGTAGTGCCCCCTAGAGGCTGAATACAGCAGATCTGCCCCTGTATGTAGTACTGTAGTGTAGCGCCACCTAGAGGCTGAATACAGCAGATCTGCCCCCTGTATGTAGTACTGTAGTGTAGCGCCCCCTAGAGGCTGAATACAGCAGATCTGCCCCCTGTATGTAGTACTGTAGTGTAGCGCCACCTAGAGGCTGAATACAGCAGATCTGCCCCCTGTATGTAGTACTGTAGTGTAGTGCCCCCTAGAGGCTGAATACAGCAGATCTGCCCCCTGTATGTAGTAGTGTAGCGCCCCCTAGAGGCTGAATACAGCTGATCTGCCCCCTATATGTAGTAGTGTAGTGTAGTGCCACCTAGAGGCTGAATACAGCAGATCTGCCCCCTGTATGTAGGACTGTAGTGTAGTGCCACCTAGAGGCTGAATACAGCAGATCTGCCCCCTGTATGTAGTACTGTAGTGCCCCCTAGAGGCTGAATACAGCCGATCTGTACCTGTATGTAGTAGTGTAGTGCCCCCTAGAGGCTGAATACAGCAGATCTGCTCCCTGTATGTAGTACTGTAGTGTAGTGCCCCCTAGAGGCTGAATACAGCAGATCTGCCCCCTGTATGTAGTACTGTAGTGTAGTGCCCCCTAGAGGCTGAATACAGCAGATCTGCCCCCTGTATGTAGTAGTGTAGTGTAGCGCCCCCTAGAGGCTGAATACAGCAGATCTGCCCCTGTATGTAGTAGTGTAGTGTAGTGCCCCCTAGAGGCTGAATACAGCAGATCTGCCCCCTGTATGTAGTGTAGCGCCCCCTAGAGGCTGAATACAGCAGATCTGCCCCTGTATGTAGTAGTGTAGTGCCCCCTAGAGGCTGAATACAGCAGATCTGCCCCCTGTATGTAGGACTGTAGTGCAGCGCCCCCTAGAGGCTGAATACAGCAGATCTGCCCCCTGTATGTAGTAGTGTAGTGTAGTGCCCCCTAGAGGCTGAATACAGCAGATCTGCCCCCTGTATGTAGTAGTGTAGTGTAGTGCCCCCTAGAGGCTGAATACAGCTGATCTGCCCCCTGTATGTAGGACTGTAGTCTAGCGCCCCCTAGAGGCTGAATACAGCAGCTCTGCTCCCTGTATGTAGTACTGTAGTGCAGCGCCCCCTAGAGGCTGAATACAGCTGATCTGCCCCCTGTATGTAGGACTGTAGTGTAGTGCCCCCTAGAGGCTGAATACAGCAGATCTGCCCCCTGTATGTAGGACTGTAGTGTAGCGCCCCCTAGAGGCTGAATACAGCAGATCTGCCCCCTGTATGTAGGACTGTAGTCTAGCGCCCCCTAGAGGCTGAATACAGCAGCTCTGCCCCCTGTATGTAGTAGTGTAGTGTAGCGCCCCCTAGAGGCTGAATACAGCAGATCTGCCCCCTGTATGTAGGACTGTAGTCTAGCGCCCCCTAGAGGCTGAATACAGCAGCTCTACCCCCTGTATGTAGTAGTTTAGTGCCTCCTAGAGGCTGAATACAGCTGATCTGCTCCCTGTATGTAGTAGTGTAGTGTAGTGCCCCCTAGAGGCTGAATACAGCAGCTCTGCCCCCTGTATGTAGTAGTGTAGTGCCCCCTAGAGGCTGAATACAGCAGATCTGCCCCCTGTATGTAGTACTGTAGTGTAGTGCCCCCTAGAGGCTGAATACAGCAGATCTGCTCCCTGTATGTAGTACTGTAGTGTAGTGCCCCCTAGAGGCTGAATACAGCAGATCTGCCCCCTGTATGTAGTAGTGTAGTGCCCCCTAGAGGCTGAATACAGCAGATCTGCCCCCTGTATGTAGTAGTGTAGTGTAGTGCCCCCTAGAGGCTGAATACAGCAGATCTGCCCCCTGTATGTAGTAGTGTAGTGTAGTGCCACCTAGAGGCTGAATACAGCAGATCTGCCCCCTGTATGTAGTAGTGTAGTGTAGTGCCCCCTAGAGGCTGAATACAGCCGATCTGCCCCTGTATGTAGTAGTGTAGTGCCCCCTAGAGGCTCAATACAGCAGATCTGCTCCCTGTATGTAGTACTGTAGTGTAGTGCCCCCTAGAGGCTGAATACAGCAGATCTGCCCCCTGTATGTAGTAGTGTAGCGCCCCCTAGAGGCTGAATACAGCTGATCTGCCCCCTATATGTAGTAGTGTAGTGTAGTGCCACCTAGAGGCTGAATACAGCAGATCTGCCCCCTGTATGTAGTACTGTAGTGTAGTGCCCCCTAGAGGCTGAATACAGCAGATCTGCCCCTGTATGTAGTACTGTAGTGTAGCGCCACCTAGAGGCTGAATACAGCAGATCTGCCCCCTGTATGTAGTACTGTAGTGTAGCGCCCCTTAGAGGCTGAATACAGCAGATCTGCCCCCTGTATGTAGTACTGTAGTGTAGCGCCACCTAGAGGCTGAATACAGCAGATCTGCCCCCTGTATGTAGTACTGTAGTGTAGTGCCCCCTAGAGGCTGAATACAGCAGATCTGCCCCCTGTATGTAGTAGTGTAGCGCCCCCTAGAGGCTGAATACAGCTGATCTGCCCCCTATATGTAGTAGTGTAGTGTAGTGCCACCTAGAGGCTGAATACAGCAGATCTGCCCCCTGTATGTAGTACTGTAGTGCCCCCTAGAGGCTGAATACAGCAGATCTGCTCCCTGTATGTAGTACTGTAGTGTAGTGCCCCCTAGAGGCTGAATACAGCAGATCTGCTCCCTGTATGTAGTACTGTAGTGTAGTGCCCCCTAGAGGCTGAATACAGCAGATCTGCCCCCTGTATGTAGTACTGTAGTGTAGTGCCCCCTAGAGGCTGAATACAGCAGATCTGCCACCTGTATGTAGTAGTGTAGCGCCCCCTAGAGGCTGAATACAGCAGATCTGCCCCCTGTATGTAGTAGTGTAGTGTAGCGCCCCCTAGAGGCTGAATACAGCAGATCTGCCCCCTGTATGTAGTAGTTTAGTGCCCCCTAGAGGCTGAATACAGCAGATCTGCTCCCTGTATGTAGTAGTGTAGTGTAGCGCCCCCTAGAGGCTGAATACAGCAGATCTGCTCCCTGTATGTAGTAGTGTAGTGTAGTGCCCCCTAGAGGCTGAATACAGCTGATCTGCTCCCTGTATGTAGTAGTGTAGTGCCCCCTAGAGGCTGAATACAGCAGATCTACCCCCTGTATGTAGTAGTTTAGTGCCCCCTAGAGGCTGAATACAGCAGATCTGCTCCCTGTATGTAGTAGTGTAGTGTAGCGCCCCCTAGAGGCTGAATACAGCAGATCTGCTCCCTGTATGTAGTAGTGTAGTGTAGCGCCCCCTAGAGGCTGAATACAGCAGATCTGCCCCTGTATGTAGTAGTGTAGTGCCCCCTAGAGGCTGAATACAGCAGATCTGCTCCCTGTATGTAGTACTGTAGTGTAGTGCCCCCTAGAGGCTGAATACAGCAGATCTGCCCCCTGTATGTAGTAGTGTAGTGTAGTGCCCCCTAGAGGCTGAATACAGCAGATCTGCCCCCTGTATGTAGTACTGTAGTGTAGTGCCCCCTAGAGGCTGAATACAGCAGATCTGCCCCCTGTATGTAGTAGTGTAGTGTAGCGCCCCTTAGGGGCTGAATACAGCAGATCTGCCCCCTGTATGTAGTAGTGTAGTGCCCCCTAGAGGCTGAATACAGCAGATCTGCCCCCTGTATGTAGTAGTGTAGTGTAGTGCCCCCTAGAGGCTGAATACAGCAGATCTGCCCCTGTATGTAGTAGTGTAGTGCCCCCTAGAGGCTGAATACAGCAGATCTGCTCCCTGTATGTAGTACTGTAGTGTAGTGCCCCCTAGAGGCTGAATACAGCAGATCTGCCCCCTGTATGTAGTAGTGTAGTGTAGTGCCCCCTAAAGGCTGAATACAGCAGATCTGCCCCCTGTATGTAGTAGTGTAGTGTAGTGCCCCCTAGAGGCTGAATACAGCAGATCTGCCCCCTGTATGTAGGACTGTAGTTTAGCGCCCCCTAGAGGCTGAATACAGCAGATCTGCCCACTGTATGTAGGACTGTAGTGTAGTGCCCCCTAGAGGCTGAATACAGCAGATCTGCCCCCTGTATGTAGTGCAGCGCCCCCTAGAGGCTGAATACAGCAGATCTGCCCCCTGTATGTAGTGCAGCGCCCCCTAGAGGCTGAATACAGCAGATCTGCCCCCTGTATGTAGTAGTGTAGTGTAGCGCCCCCTAGAGGCTGAATACAGCAGATCTGCCCCTGTATGTAGTAGTGTAGTGCCCCCTAGAGGCTGAATACAGCAGATCTGCCCCCTGTATGTAGGACTGTAGTGCAGCGCCCCCTAGAGGCTGAATACAGCAGATCTGCCCCCTGTATGTAGTAGTGTAGTGTAGTGCCCCCTAGAGGCTGAATACAGCAGATCTGCCCCCTGTATGTAGTAGTGTAGTGTAGTGCCCCCTAGAGGCTGAATACAGCTGATCTGCCCCCTGTATGTAGGACTGTAGTCTAGCGCCCCCTAGAGGCTGAATACAGCAGCTCTGCTCCCTGTATGTAGTACTGTAGTGCAGCGCCCCCTAGAGGCTGAATACAGCTGATCTGCCCCCTGTATGTAGGACTGTAGTGTAGTGCCCCCTAGAGGCTGAATACAGCAGATCTGCCCCCTGTATGTAGGACTGTAGTGTAGCGCCCCCTAGAGGCTGAATACAGCAGATCTGCCCCCTGTATGTAGGACTGTAGTCTAGCGCCCCCTAGAGGCTGAATACAGCAGCTCTGCCCCCTGTATGTAGTAGTGTAGTGTAGCGCCCCCTAGAGGCTGAATACAGCAGATCTGCCCCCTGTATGTAGGACTGTAGTCTAGCGCCCCCTAGAGGCTGAATACAGCAGCTCTACCCCCTGTATGTAGTAGTTTAGTGCCTCCTAGAGGCTGAATACAGCTGATCTGCTCCCTGTATGTAGTAGTGTAGTGTAGTGCCCCCTAGAGGCTGAATACAGCAGCTCTGCCCCTTGTATGTAGTAGTTTAGTGCCCCCTAGAGGCTGAATACAGCAGATCTGCTCCCTGTATGTAGTAGTGTAGCGCCCCCTAGAGGCGGAATACAGCAGATCTGCTCCCTGTATGTAGTACTGTAGTGTAGTGCCCCCTAGAGGCTGAATACAGCAGATCTGCCCCCTGTATGTAGTAGTGTAGTGTAGTGCCACCTAGAGGCTGAATACAGCAGATCTGCCCCCTGTATGTAGGACTGTAGTGTAGTGCCCCCTAGAGGCTGAATACAGCAGATCTGCCCCCTGTATGTAGGACTGTAGTGTAGCGCCCCCTAGAGGCTGAATACAGCAGATCTGCCCCCTGTATGTAGGACTGTAGTCTAGCGCCCCCTAGAGGCTGAATACAGCAGCTCTGCCCCCTGTATGTAGTAGTGTAGTGTAGCGCCCCCTAGAGGCTGAATACAGCAGATCTGCCCCCTGTATGTAGGACTGTAGTCTAGCGCCCCCTAGAGGCTGAATACAGCAGCTCTACCCCCTGTATGTAGTAGTTTAGTGCCTCCTAGAGGCTGAATACAGCTGATCTGCTCCCTGTATGTAGTAGTGTAGTGTAGTGCCCCCTAGAGGCTGAATACAGCAGCTCTGCCCCTTGTATGTAGTAGTTTAGTGCCCCCTAGAGGCTGAATACAGCAGATCTGCTCCCTGTATGTAGTAGTGTAGCGCCCCCTAGAGGCGGAATACAGCAGATCTGCTCCCTGTATGTAGTACTGTAGTGTAGTGCCCCCTAGAGGCTGAATACAGCAGATCTGCCCCCTGTATGTAGTAGTGTAGTGTAGTGCCACCTAGAGGCTGAATACAGCAGATCTGCCCCCTGTATGTAGGACTGTAGTGTAGCGCCCCCTAGAGGCTGAATACAGCAGATCTGCCCCCTGTATGTAGGACTGTAGTCTAGCGCCCCCTAGAGGCTGAATACAGCAGCTCTACCCCCTGTATGTAGTAGTTTAGTGCCTCCTAGAGGCTGAATACAGCTGATCTGCTCCCTGTATGTAGTAGTGTAGTGTAGTGCCCCCTAGAGGCTGAATACAGCAGCTCTGCCCCCTGTATGTAGTAGTTTAGTGCCCCCTAGAGGCTGAATACAGCAGCTCTGCCCCTTGTATGTAGTAGTTTAGTGCCCCCTAGAGGCTGAATACAGCAGATCTGCTCCCTGTATGTAGTAGTGTAGTGCCCCCTAGAGGCTGAATACAGCAGATCTGCTCCCTGTATGTAGTAGTGTAGTGCCCCCTAGAGGCTGAATACAGCAGATCTGCCCCCTGTATGTAGTAGTGTAGTGTAGCGCCCCCTAGAGGCTGAATACAGCAGCTCTGCCCGCTGTATGTAGTAGTTTAGTGCCCCCTAGAGGCTGAATACAGCAGCTCTGCCCACTGTATACATCTGTCCTTGATGTCTTCCTTCTCCTTCCCTCCAGGAACGACAAGCTGAAGATCCACATGCGGAAGCACACAGGCGAGCGTCCGTATTGCTGTGAGCATTGCAGCGCCCGCTTCCTGCACAGCTATGACCTGAAGAATCACATGCACCTCCATACCGGCGACCGCCCCTACGAATGCTCCCTGTGCCACAAGGCCTTTGCTAAAGAAGACCACCTCCAGCGCCACATGAAGGGGCAGAATTGCTTGGAGGTCCGTACTCGTAGACGGCGCAAAGAAGACCCCCCTGTGCCGCGGATTGTCCCCACTCCCAGCCTGGATCTGACCAATGGTAAAATGGATGAAATGCGCCTGTCCATGCTGCGATTCTGGCCGCTTCCACACACTCCTGGAGAAGGCAGCCCCGAGGGGCCCCTGGTGATAGACAATTCTTAGCGTCCCCTCGATGGTGACCCCCCTGTCCCTGCACAGGAGATTGCAGGTTGTAGTCCATTACAGCACTTCTGCTTCCCCCAACAGACAACCTCCATCTCCTGACTACCCTGGTATTTGTGGGGTACCTCCTCTTCTCAGCCGCCCCCTTCGCCCACACTGAATGCACTGTCCTCTAAAGTCTTAGAAGACTCTAAATCCGGGGAAGGAGTGCGAGAAGGTGCAGGGGACAAGAGGGAGCGCTGCTCCAAAGCCTCAGGGATCACACAGCGCCGGCGTCGCCCAGACGAGGCTCGCGTTTCGTGACTGTGAGGACGACGATATTTTGTATTGTGTGAGATCTATAATATATACTGTCTGTATATAGAGATGAGCTTCTAGAAGGAGATGTATATTTCCGAATATAAATATATATATATATATAGTTATATATAGAGAGAGAGACCACCCAGACAAGCAATAAGTCGTGTATGGGGGGCTCTGCAATACTGGGGTATGGAGGGAATGCTATGGACCCCACTTCTCGCTCGCTTTACGGTGCTGTGCCTTCTGAGAATGTATGAGTGTCTTGTCCGCCCTTCCCCCTCCTGTGTGTGTGTTTGGTCCCTGGGGTATCTGAAATGCCATTACTTTTGAAACCTCACCTGCCTGCAGTCCCTCTTCTGGCCTGTGGTGGCGCTGTGGTTTCAGCAGTCATGGCGCTGGGGTGGATGTCATGATTATGGCGGTGTCCCCGGTAATTGCACGCGCTGCTGCTTTCCGCGTTACGCGCTTTTTTGTAGATGCTTGAGGTGAGGGAATAGAGCCTGGGGTGGGGGGTGGAGACCCCTGGGAAGGATTTAGGGTGCGGTGGGCCCGGTGCAGGGCACGGGAGCTGGATTATCATTTGTACATTATATTTAAATTATTCTAAAGTGATTGTGCTTCAATCCTGTCCCTCGGGGGCGGTGCCCGGTGTTTCGGACCTCACCGTCCACTCAGGCTCCTGATGGGAAGCTGCCCCCATCCTCCTCGGTCTGGGGCCTGTATGGGGTCCGGGCAGACTAATAGTTTGATACTAGAGCTGGCGCACGGCGATGGCGGCCGGGAGGTCGGGTCTTGTTCCTCCATCAGTCGGCAGGAGCCGCGCCATATTTCACGTTTCTGACCAATATTTCACTGGAATAGATTGTACGCTTCGGGGGACAGTATGTTTATTGCTGTGCGGCCCCTCTGCTGTGCCAGTCGTTTACGGGAAGTATAACCCCCATTCTACTCCCCGATACTTAATGTCTGAGCTGCAGATGTCGCCTACAGAAGCCGAGACGATACACAGCCTTTATCCTTGTAGTTAGCGCTGCTGGAAGTGATTGGGCAGATGAAGTCACTCATCGTACGCAAATATCCTCATCATCTCTGCCTCCATCACATCTGCATTCTACCTTGGGGGGGTAGTAGCTCAGCCTCCGTTACAGTTGTACTCCTGTATACCAAAGTGTCACAGAAGGCTCCTGCTCACCATCCCTGTGCGTGCTTCTCCTCGCGGTTGAATCAAGGAAGCCAGTTTTGGAAGGTGTTTAGCGGAGTTAGCTGGCGGCGGAGTGGAGGGAGAGCCGATGCCTGGGGGCGGGCAGAGTGGAGGGAGAGCCGATGCCTGGGGGCGGGCAGAGTGGAGGGAGAGCCGATGCCTGGGGGCGGGCAGAGTGGAGGGAGAGCCAATGCCTGGGGGCGGGCAGAGTGGAGGGAGAGCCGATGCCTGGGGGCGGGCAGAGTGGAGGGAGAGCCGATGCCTGGGGGCGGGCAGAGTGGAGGGAGAGCCGATGCCTGGGGGCGGGCAGAGTGGAGGGAGAGCCGATGCCTGGGGGCGGGCAGAGTGGAGGGAGAGCCGATGCCTGGGGGCGGGCAGAGTGGAGGGAGAGCCGATGCCTGGGGGCGGGCAGAGTGGAGGGAGAGCCGATGCCTGGGGGCGGGCAGAGTGGAGGGAGAGCCGATGCCTGGGGGCGGGCAGAGTGGAGGGAGAGCCGATGCCTGGGGGCGGGCAGAGTGGAGGGAGAGCCGATGCCTGGGGGCGGGCAGAGTGGAGGGAGAGCCGATGCCTGGGGGCCGCTAGGGGGCGCAGTGGAGGGAAAGGGGCCACTCGGGGGTGCAGTGGAGGGAGAGGGGCCGCCCGGGGGCGGAGTGGAGGGAGAAGGGCCGCCCGGGGGCGGAGTGGAGGGAGAGCCGCCGCTCGGGGGCGGAGTGGAGGGAGAGCCGCCACTCGGGGGTGCAGTGGAGAGAGAGGGGCCGCCCGGGGGCAAGGTGAAGTGAGAGCCGCCGCTCGGGGAAGGAGTGGAGTGAGAGCCGCCGCCCGGGGAAAGGAGTGGAGGGAGAGCCGCCGCTCGGGGGCGGAGTGGAGAGAGAGGGGCCGCTCGGGGGCGGAGTGGAGGGAGAGCCGCCGCTCGGGGGCGAGGTGGAGGGAGAGCCGCCGCCCGGGGAAGGAGTGGAAGGAGAGCCGCCGCCTGGGGAAGGAGTGGAGGGAGAGCCGCCTCCCGGGGAAGGAGTGGAGGGAGAGCCGCCGTTCGGGGGCGGAGTGGAGGGAGAGGGGGCGCGGTGGAGGGAGAGGGGCCGCCCGGGGAAGGAGTGGAGGGAGAGCCGCCGTTCGGGGGCGGAGTGGAGGGAGAGGGGGCGCGGTGGAGGGAGAGGGGCCGCCCGGGGAAGGAGTGGAGGGAGAGCCGCCGCTCGGGGGCGGAGTGGAGGGAGAGGGGGCGGGGTGGAGGGAGAGGGGCCGCCCGGGGGCGGGGTGGAGGGAGAGCCGCCGCCCGGGAGCGGAGTGGAGGGAGAGCCGCCGCCCGGGGAAGGAGTGGAGGGAGAGCCGCCGCTCGAGGGCGGAGTGGAGGGAGAGGGGGCGCGGTGGAGGGAGAGCCGCCGCCCGAGGGCGGAGTGGAGGGAGAGGGGCCGCTCGGGGGCGCGGTGGAGGGAGAGGGGCCGCCCGGGGAAGGAGTGGAGGGAGAGGGGCCGCTCGGGGGCGGAGTGGAGGGAGAGGGGGCGCGGTGGAGGGAGAGCCGCTGCCCGGGGGCGGAGTGGAGGGAGAGCCGCCGCCCGGTGGCGGAGTGGAGGGAGAGCCTCCGCCCGGGGAAGGAGTGGAGGGAGAGCCGCCTCCCTGGGAAGGAGTGGAGGGAGAGCCGCCTCCCTGGGAAGGAGTGGAGGGAGAGCCGCCGCCCGGGGAAGGAGTGGAGGGAGAGCCGCCGCCCGGGGAAGGAGTGGAGGGAGAGCCGCCGCCCGGGGAAGGAGTGGAGGGAGAGCCGCCGCCCGGGGAAGGAGTGGAGGGAGAGCCGCCGCCCGGGGAAGGAGTGGAGGAACACCTGCTACTGGGTGGCAGAGTTTATGATGCTGACGCTTCAAGATGGGGTTGTGGGTACTAATAAATAGAGGACGGGTCGAGGTGCTGATGCGCGGGGGGTGTAGGGATGGCGCTGCGCTCTGTACATAGGTGCGTGTGTTGATGTGTTTGTTTGCAAGTTTTTGGGTCTGAATTAAATTAACTGCAAATTCCAAAGCCATAACAGCAGCGACTGCGACCTGCCTGCTCCCCCGTTACTACGGCAGTGTGGTCCCCCCCGCTGCAGCTGGCTGCACGGATGATATGTGGGACCACTGCACGCTGCTGGGTGGTGGTGGCGGCCCTATAATCGGGGTCTGTGTGTCAGCCTGACGCCCCTCCCCAGTTCTATCCAGTTCTGGGGACCCTGATACACAGACCCGCAGCACACAGGGCCATAGCTTGCACCCAGCAGAGCACTCGGTGGATGATTGACAGATGTGTGAGTGATGACTCTGCAGCGGGACCAATGCAACAGCCCCCCCCACCCCGTCCTGTGCACACGTCGGCCGCCAGGGGGGCACAGCCCACATTCCAGGGGAAGTTGTGTTTCTGTCCTTGCACTAATCAGATGACCCCCTAGGGGGCGAGCCGTGGTGGGTCGGGGTGTGGCGGGGGAGCAGGGAGCGTGCCTTCCCTAGGTGACAACACTTTACTTGAACTCGTACACTGGTGTGAAGGGAAATCCCATTATTTAATTATTTGCTTTTATAATGAAGGCTAATGGAGAAATAAAACGTGAAGCTAAGACTTGTCTGATTACTGGGGGGGGCTCCAGCATAACGGAGGGCACAGTCATCGTTGCTGCCATTTTCACTATGTAGGCCCAATAATGTATAAAGAAAAGATGGGGGGGCGTCAAAGATCGCAACCGGGGCAGTTGTCATATAACCCTCCTGTTGTTCTCTTTGGAGCGAACCGCTCTCTGCTGCCCCCTATCGTCTGGACAATTACGTGATTTGCCTACAATTAGTGGAAATGGCAGCTGTTTCCACTAATAGGCCGGTTTTTGGGTAACTAACCATGAGCGTATGGTTTATACACCACTGATTCTCACGCATGGAATATTTGTATATACCTCCAGTATGGTCACGGCTAACTCCACGATAACCTAAGTACTACTACTAGCTGCCACCACCAGTCGTTTATATAGGCTGACTGGAGGCCTGGTAGCTAGCATATGGCTTCGGGGTGTGGGTTACTGAACAAAAGGAACAGAACTATTACATATTAGATTTAAACCAGAACGATAGGCAGTGTTTATAAAAAAAAAATATGCAAAAGATTTTACTAAGGGGACAAAACAATACAGAATATACAGTTACAGAAAATAAACAGGATTAACAGAAGAAACTAGTGGATGGGAGCAATCAAATTGAAAACGGTTGGTCAACAGGCCTACATGGATATGCATCTTCCTTAGCATTGAACACAGATCATAATTTGCAGTGATCTTTTTTCAGCACCTCAGTTTCACCCATACACCCTCCTTGATGACCTCATGTGGGCCGGGTTGTGTGTTGTTCTTAGTCCTTCAGCATTTTATCAAATCCTCAACTTATGAGATAACTTCACTCCTGATGATCATTTCCCAGAGACCAAACATGACATGGCTGTTGTCAGTTATCTGGGTACTTTTGATTTAGAGCTTATAGGCAGGGGTTACAGTTAGGAAAAAAACATGCATATTCTTCCCCTATTTGCCCAGAAGCTGAAAATGTCCCATCGCTATCAGATCTGTACAAGCTTTAATACCAATGCCTCAGCCGAAGATGGTTTGATGAAAGGAATGTGCATCCTGGATGAACAATAGCTATCTTTAACAAGTGTGAAATATTCGCTTCAATTCTTTGATAACTTAAGAGGTTTTTCCTGCCTATTCTGTACATCTCAGTCTTCCACACAAGCAACATCCTCATTGGCACTTGGGCTTCAAAACGACTTCCCACATTGTAATTAGGATTCCTCGCTACACCCTATGTTAACTGTATGGTCCTATTATCAGAAGAGGCTGGTAGATGGTAAGTGCTCTCTCCTACTGCAAATCTGTGAGAGGAGGAGAGGGGGTGAATGCCATCGCACTAGTGGCTTTAGGAATCTTAATATTTTCTATGACAGGGGAAAAGAGCACCGATAGAGACAAGGACTCCTCCCGTCATCCACAGTCATGTGATCACTACTCCTCCCATCCTCTACTAGAGATGATCTACCCGGTTTTACTATGGGGCAGAGCAGACCTGCAGGGAATAAAGGCTTTTATGGCTCCTCACACTGGTGTATAACATGGTGACTGCTATGTGGCGATTATCAGACCACGCTATTGCCAGTGCCCCTGCATGGTGTTCTCTTCTCCATCCATACAGGGAGGCCGGTTTACTCACTGCTCCGACCCTCGTCGCTGTCCCGACGGGCGCCTTCTACTTCCTGGTGAGCGTGGCGCAGGTCCCGGCAGCGTGCCTTGGGCACTTGTGTGCACACTCCCCTGTTGTTAAAGGGGCAGCGAGCGTACATGGTAAATGCCCCCAGCTACAACTGAGAGGAATTTAGTAATGTGTTCACCCGCAAGATGTCGCCCAGCCAATAGCTGCAAGGCATGTTGTATATAAGGCACCCTGCCTTATAGGGAGGTCCTGAGCAACCCCTATAGTTACTGTTAGGTGGTTTGGTAAGTAACTGTATGTTGCCAGGTCCCCTCGGCCCTAGTTTGTTAAAGCTGTTCCCGTATCCTGTGTCCCATTAGTCTAGTATAGTTTGTCCGTATCCTGAAACCGCTTCAGCGGTACCTGACTGCTATCCCGAGACCTATCAGTCTGAACCTGTCGCAGTGGCCGTCCCGCCTGCACAGCGTGAACGTGTCGCGGTGGCCGTCCCGCCTGCACAGCGTGAACCTGTCGCGGTGGCCGTCCCTCCTGCACAGCGTGAACCTGTCGCGGTGGCCGTCCCTCCTGCACAGCGTGAACGTGTCGCGGTGGCCGTCCCGCCTGCACAGCGTGAACGTGTCGCGGTGGCCGTCCCGCCTGCACAGCGTGAACGTGTTGCGGTGGCCGTCCCGCCTGCACAGCGTGAACGTGTCGCGGTGGCCGTCCCTCCTGCACAGCGTGAACGTGTCGCGGTGGCCGTCCCTCCTGCACAGCGTGAACATGTCGCGGTGGCCGTCCCGCCTGCACAGCGTGAACTTGTCGCGGTGGCCGTCCCGCCTGCACAGCGTGAACGTGTCGCGGTGGCCGTCCCGCCTGCACAGCGTGAACGTGTCGCGGTGGCCGTCCCGCCTGCACAGCGTGAACGTGTCGCGGTGGCCGTCCCGCCTGCACAGCGTGATCGTGTCGCGGTGGCCGTCCCGCCTGCACAGCGTGAACGTGTCGCTGTGGCCGTCCCGCCTGCACAGCGTGAACGTGTCGCGGTGGCCGTCCCTCCTGCACAGCGTGAACGTGTCGCGGTGGCCGTCCCGCCTGCACAGCGTGAACCTGTCGCGGTGGCCGTCCCGCCTGCACAGCGTGAACCTGTCGCGGTGGCCTTCCCTCCTGCACAGCGTGAACGTGTCGCGGTGGCCGTCCCGCCTGCACAGCGTGAACGTGTCGCGGTGGCCGTCCCGCCTGCACAGCGTGAACGTGTCGCGGTGGCCGTCCCGCCTGCACAGCGTGAACGTGTCGCGGTGGCCGTCCCTCCTGCACAGCGTGAACGTGTCGCGGTGGCCGTCCCGCCTGCACAGCGTGAACGTGTCGCGGTGGCCGTCCCTCCTGCACAGCGTGAACGTGTCGCCGTGGCCGTCCCTCCTGCACAGCGTGAACGTGTCGCCGTGGCCGTCCCGCCTGCACAGCGTGAACGTGTCGCGGTGGCCGTCCCGCCTGCACAGCGTGAACGTGTCGCGGTGGCCGCCCCTCCTGCACAGCGTGAACGTGTCGCGGTGGCCGTCCCTCCTGCACAGCGTGAACGTGTCGCGGTGGCCGTCCCTCCTGCACAGCGTGAACGTGTCGCGGTGGCCGTCCCTCCTGCACAGCGTGAACGTGTCGCGGTGGCCGTCCCTCCTGCACAGCGTGAACGTGTCGCGGTGGCCGTCCCGCCTGCACAGCGTGAACGTGTCGCGGTGGCCGTCCCGCCTGCACAGCGTGAACGTGTCGCGGTGGCCGTCCCGCCTGCACAGCGTGAACGTGTCGCGGTGGCCGTCCCGGCTGCACAGCGTGAACGTGTCGCGGTGGCCGCCCCGCCTGCACAGCGTGAACGTGTCGCGGTGGCCGCCCCGCCTGCACAGCGTGAACGTGTCGCGGTGGCCGCCCCGCCTGCACAGCGTGAACGTGTCGCGGTGGCCGCCCCTCCTGCACAGCGGGAACGTGTCGCGGTGGCCGCCCCGCCTGCACAGCGTGAACGTGTCGCGGTGGCCGCCCCTCCTGCACAGCGTGAACGTGTCGCGGTGGCCGTCCCGCCTGCACAGCGTGAACGTGTCGCGGTGGCCGCCCCGGCTGCACAGCGTGAACGTGTCGCGGTGGCCGCCCCGGCTGCACAGCGTGAACGTGTCGCGGTGGCCGCCCCGCCTGCACAGCGTGAACGTGTCGCGGTGGCCGCCCCGCCTGCACAGCGTGAACGTGTCGCGGTGGCCGCCCCTCCTGCACAGCGTGAACGTGTCGCGGTGGCCGCCCCTCCTGCACAGCGTGAACGTGTCGCGGTGGCCGCCCCTCCTGCACAGCGTGAACGTGTCGCGGTGGCCGCCCCTCCTGCACAGCGTGAATGTGTCGCGGTGGCCGCCCCTCCTGCACAGCGTGAACGTGTCGCGGTGGCCGTCCCTCCTGCACAGCGTGAACGTGTCGCGGTGGCCGTCCCGCCTGCACAGCGTGAACGTGTCGCGGTGGCCGTCCCGCCTGCACAGCGTGAACGTGTCGCGGTGGCCGTCCCGCCTGCACAGCGTGAACGTGTCGCGGTGGCCGTCCCTCCTGCACAGCGTGAACGTGTCGCGGTGGCCGTCCCTCC
Organism: Phyllobates terribilis; assembly: GCF_046119375.1. Taxonomy (NCBI): domain Eukaryota; kingdom Metazoa; phylum Chordata; class Amphibia; order Anura; family Dendrobatidae; genus Phyllobates; species Phyllobates terribilis. The sequence continues at coordinate 48,161 of NW_027365046.1, read as the reverse complement.
TGCACAGCGTGAACGTGTCGCGGTGGCCGTCCCTCCTGCACAGCGTGAACGTGTCGCGGTGGCCGTCCCTCCTGCACAGCGTGAACGTGTCGCGGTGGCCGTCCCGCCTGCACAGCGTGAACGTGTCGCGGTGGCCGTCCCGCCTGCACAGCGTGAACGTGTCGCGGTGGCCGTCCCGCCTGCACAGCGTGAACGTGTCGCGGTGGCCGTCCCTCCTGCACAGCGTGAACGTGTCGCGGTGGCCGTCCCTCCTGCACAGCGTGAACGTGTCGCGGTGGCCGTCCCTCCTGCACAGCGTGAACGTGTCGCGGTGGCCGTCCCTCCTGCACAGCGTGAACGTGTCGCGGTGGCCGTCCCTCCTGCACAGCGTGAACGTGTCGCGGTGGCCGTCCCTCCTGCACAGCGTGAACGTGTCGCGGTGGCCGTCCCGGCTGCACAGCGTGAACGTGTCGCGGTGGCCGTCCCGGCTGCACAGCGTGAACGTGTCGCGGTGGCCGCCCCGCCTGCACAGCGTGAACGTGTCGCGGTGGCCGCCCCGCCTGCACAGCGTGAACGTGTCGCGGTGGCCGCCCCGCCTGCACAGCGTGAACGTGTCGCGGTGGCCGCCCCGCCTGCACAGCGTGAACGTGTCGCGGTGGCCGCCCCGCCTGCACAGCGTGAACGTGTCGCGGTGGCCGCCCCGCCTGCACAGCGTGAACGTGTCGCGGTGGCCGCCCCTCCTGCACAGCGTGAACGTGTCGCGGTGGCCGCCCCTCCTGCACAGCGTGAACGTGTCGCGGTGGCCGCCCCGCCTGCACAGCGTGAACGTGTCGCGGTGGCCGCCCCTCCTGCACAGCGTGAACCTGTCGCGGTGGCCGCCCCTCCTGCACAGCGTGAACCTGTCGCGGTGGCCGCCCCTCCTGCACAGCGTGAACCTGTCGCGGTGGCCGCCCCGCCTGCACAGCGTGAACGTGTCGCGGTGGCCGCCCCTCCTGCACAGCGTGAACCTGTCGCGGTGGCCGCCCCGCCTGCACAGCGTGAACGTGTCGCGGTGGCCGCCCCGCCTGCACAGCGTGAACGTGTCGCGGTGGCCGCCCCTCCTGCACAGCGTGAACCTGTCGCGGTGGCCGCCCCTCCTGCACAGCGTGAACGTGTCGCGGTGGCCGCCCCTCCTGCACAGCGTGAACGTGTCGCGGTGGCCGCCCCTCCTGCACAGCGTGAACGTGTCGCGGTGGCCGCCCCTCCTGCACAGCGTGAACGTGTCGCGGTGGCCGCGCCTCCTGCACAGCGTGAACGTGTCGCGGTGGCCGCCCCTCCTGCACAGCGTGAACGTGTCGCGGTGGCCGCCCCTCCTGCACAGCGTGAACGTGTCGCGGTGGCCCTCCCGCCTGCACAGCGTGAACGTGTCGCGGTGGCCGTCCCTCCTGCACAGCGTGAACGTGTCGCGGTGGCCGTCCCTCCTGCACAGCGTGAACGTGCCGCGGTGGCCGTCCCGCCTGCACAGCGTGAACCTGTCGCGGTGGCCGTCCCGCCTGCACAGCGTGAACCTGTCGCGGTGGCCATCCCGCCTGCACAGCGTGAACCTGTCGCGGTGGCCGTCCCTCCTGCACAGCGTGAACGTGCCGCGGTGGCCGTCCCGCCTGCACAGCGTGAACCTGTCGCGGTGGCCGTCCCGCCTGCACAGCGTGAACGTGTCGCGGTGGCCGTCCCTCCTGCACAGCGTGAACGTGTCGCGGTGGCCGTCCCTCCTGCACAGCGTGAACGTGTCGCGGTGGCCGTCCCTCCTGCACAGCGTGAACGTGTCGCGGTGGCCGTCCCTCCTGCACAGCGTGAACCTGTCGCGGTGGCCGTCCCGCCTGCACAGCGTGAACGTGTCGCGGTGGCCGTCCCTCCTGCACAGCGTGAACGTGTCGCGGTGGCCGTCCCTCCTGCACAGCGTGAACGTGTCGCCGTGGCCGTCCCTCCTGCACAGCGTGAACGTGTCGCCGTGGCCGTCCCGCCTGCACAGCGTGAACGTGTCGCGGTGGCCGTCCCGCCTGCACAGCGTGAACGTGTCGCGGTGGCCGCCCCTCCTGCACAGCGTGAACGTGTCGCGGTGGCCGTCCCTCCACAGCGTGAACGTGTCGCGGTGGCCGTCCCTCCTGCACAGCGTGAACGTGTCGCGGTGGCCGTCCCGCCTGCACAGCGTGAACGTGTCGCGGTGGCCGTCCCGCCTGCACAGCGTGAACGTGTCGCGGTGGCCGTCCCGCCTGCACAGCGTGAACGTGTCGCGGTGGCCGTCCCTCCTGCACAGCGTGAACCTGTCGCGGTGGCCGTCCCGCCTGCACAGCGTGAACCTGTCGCGGTGGCCGTCCCGCCTGCACAGCGTGAACCTGTCGCGGTGGCCGTCCTGCCCTATCTAGGAATCTGAAGTGATGTCTCTGCCCCTTGGGGTCAGCTGCTACTGCCGGACGCCGCCCTGGAGTGGTACCTGGAAGCTACCTGCCGCACAAGCCTGACCTCACCACTAGAGGCTCCAGAGAACACCAAGGTAGCTGCTTAATCACGCCCCTCCAGGGTAAGTCTGGTCCGTGGCACATCGGGTCCATGAACCACGTGCACCACCTATGAGTGTATACTATGCCGCAGAGCAGATCTGCAGGGAATATAGGCTCTTATGGCTCCTCACCCAGGTGTATAACGTGACTGCTAAGTGATGTATTATATGACCACGTTCACTCCAATGTTATACTATGAAGCAGAGCAGATCTGCAGGGAATAAAGGCTGTTATGGCTCCTCACATAACATGATCAATCTATACAGAAAAGGAAGCTATAGCCATTCAAAATATAATGTACTTTATTTTATTATAAATAAACCATAAAATAGTAAAACCAAGGGGAAAAAACAGGTCAGAAAGACTACACCACCTAACAATGCCACTCTATTCCAGAAGAGGGAACCCAAGCTCCATAATACGTACAATGTTTAGCACAATAATCTATAATATACTTCATCATGATTATAAATAAATCAAATGTGTATGCATCTTCTTAGAAAAGAGTCAAGTAAAGTGTAAAATGATTTAAAGTGCAAAAAGTAGAGGGAACAAAGAGTATAACCTGATGATGCACTGCACGCCCCGACGCGCATTTCATTGATGTGCTTCTTCCACAGGGGTTAGTTTAGAGAGTCAATGATACTGTGGTCTATTTCTGCTTTTCAACTGCTGCCACCACGGAGTTCATTTTTGGTATAAATACACCACAATATCATTGAATCTCTAAACTAACCCCCCTGGAAGCAGCACATCTGCGAAACGCGCGTCGGGGCCTGCACTGCATCATCAGCTTATACTCTTTGTTCCCTCTACTTTGTAATTAAGCTTTAACATCTCTAAAATTGACTTGGCACTTGCTTAGGACCTTGTGTGTGTGTGTATATATATATATATAGTGCTGGCCAAAAGTATTGGCACCCCTGCAATTCTGTCAGATAATACTCTGTTTCTTCCTGAAAATGATTGCAATCACAAATTCTTTGGTCTTATTATCTTCATTTAATTTGTCTTCAATGAAAAAAACACAAAAAGAATTGTCCTAAAGCCAAATTGGATATAATTCCACACCAAACCTAAAAAAGGGGGTGGACAAAAGTATTGGCACTGTTTGATGCATCATGTGATGCTTCTGTAATTGGTGTAATTAACAGCACCTGTAACTTACCTGTGGCACCTAACAGGTGTTGGCAATAACTAAATCACACTTGCAGCCAGTTAACATGGATTAAAGTTGACTCAACCTCTGTCTTGTGTCCTTGTGTGACCACATTGAGCATGGAGAAAAGAAAGAAGACCAAAGAACTGTCTGAGGACTTGAGAAACCAAATTGTGAGGAAGCATGAGCAATCTCAAGGCTACAAATCCATCTCCAAAGACCTGAATGTTCCTGTGTCTTCCGTGCGCAGTGTCATCAAGAAGTGTAAAGCCCATGGCACTGTGGCTAACCTCCATAGATGTGGACGGAAAAGAAAAACTGACGAGAGATTTCAACGCAAGATTGTGCGGATGGTGGATAAAGAACCTCGACTAACATCCAAACAAGTTCAAGCTGCCCTGCAGTCCGAGGGTACAACAGTGTCAACCCGTACTATCCGTCGGCGTCTGAATGAAAAGGGACTGTATGGTAGGATACCCAGGAAGACCCCACTTCTTACCCCGAGACATAAAACAGCCAGGCTGGAGTTTGTCAAAACTTACCTGAGAAAGCCTAAAACGTTTTGGAAGAATGTTCTCTGGTCAGATGAGACAAAAGTAGATGGGAAAAAGCATCAACACAGAGTGTACAGGAAAAAAAAGAGGCATTCAAAGAAAAGAACACGGTCCCTACAGTCAAACATGGCGGAGGTTCCCTGATGTTTTGGGGTTGCTTTGCTGCCTCTGGCACTGGACTGCTTGACCGTGTGCATGGCATTATGAAGTCTGAAGACTACCAACAAATTTTGCAGCATAATGTAGGGCCCAGTGTGAGAAAGCTGGGTCTCCCTCAGAGGTCATGGGTCTTCCAGCAGAACAATGACCCAAAACACACTTCCAAAAGCACTATAAAATGGTTTGAGAGAAAGCACTGGAGACTTCTAAGGTGACCAGCAATGAGTCCAGACCTGAATCCCATAGAACACCTGTGGAGAGATCTCAAAATGGCAGTTTGGAGAAGGCGCCCTTCAAATATCAGGGACCTGGAGCAGTTTACAAAGAAGAATGGTCTACAATTCCAGCAGAGCATTGTAAGAAACTCATTGATGGTTACCGGAAGCGGTTGTTCCCAGTTATTTTGGCTAAAGGTTGTGCAACCAAGTATTAGGCTGAGGGTGCCAATACTTTTGTCTGGCCCATTTTTGGAGTTTTGTGTGAAATGATCAATGATTTGATTTTTGCTTCATTCTCTTTTGTGTTTTTTCCTTGCAAGCAAATTAAATGAAGATAATAAGACCAAAGAATTTGTGATTGCAAGAAACTGAGTATTATCTGACAGAACAGCAGGGGTGCCAATACTTTTGGCCAGCACTGTATATATATATATATATATATATATATATATATATATATATATATATATATATATATATATATATATATATATATATATGAGAAGTACTGTGCCGTGTATATATACAGAACAGCAGAAGTAGTACTGTGCCGTGTATATACAGGACAGGAGAAGTGGTACTGTACAGTGTATATATACAGGATAGGAGGAGTGGTACTGTGCAGTGTATATATACAGGACAGGAGGAGTGGTACTGTGCAGTGTATATATACAGGACAGGAGAAGTGGTGCTGTGCAGTGTATATATACAGGACAGGAGGAGTGGTGCTGTGCAGTGTATATATACAGGACAGGAGGAGTGGTACTGTACAGTGTATATATACAGGACAGGAGGAGTGGTACTGTGCAGTGTATATATATACAGGAGAAGTGGTACTGTACAGTGTATATATACAGGACAGGAGGAGTGGTACTGTGCAGTGTATATATACAGGGGGAGTGGTACTGTACAGTGTATATATACAGGACAGGAGGAGTGGTACTGTGCAGTGTATATATACAGGGGGAGTGGTACTGTGCAGTTTATATATACAGGAGGAGTGGTACTGTGCAGTGTATATATACAGGACAGGAGAAGTGATACTGTACAGTGTATATATACAGGATAGGAGGAGTGGTACTGTGCAGTGTATATATACAGGACAGGAGGAGTGGTACTGTGCAGTGTATATATACAGGACAGAAGGAGTGGTACTGTGCAGTGTATATATACAGGACAGGAGGAGTGGTACTGTGCAGTGTATATATACAGGACAGGAGAAGTGGTGCTGTGCAGTGTATATATACAGGACAGGAGGAGTGGTGCTGTGCAGTGTATATATACAGGACAGGAGGAGTGGTACTGTACAGTGTATATATACAGGACAGGAGGAGTGGTACTGTGCAGTGTATATATATACAGGAGAAGTGGTACTGTACAGTGTATATATACAGGACAGGAGGAGTGGTACTGTGCAGTGTATATATACAGGGGGAGTGGTACTGTACAGTGTATATATACAGGACAGGAGGAGTGGTACTGTGCAGTGTATATATACAGGGGGAGTGGTACTGTGCAGTTTATATATACAGGAGGAGTGGTACTGTGCAGTGTATATATACAGGACAGGAGAAGTGATACTGTACAGTGTATATATACAGGATAGGAGGAGTGGTACTGTGCAGTGTATATATACAGGACAGGAGGAGTGGTACTGTGCAGTGTATATATACAGGACAGAAGGAGTGGTACTGTGCAGTGTATATATACAGGACAGGAGGAGTGGTACTGTGCAGTGTATATATACAGGACAGGAGGAGTGGTACTGTGCAGTGTATATATACAGGGGGAGTGGTACTGTGCAGTTTATATATACAGGAGGAGTGGTACTGTGCAGTGTATATATACAGGAGGGGTGGTACTGTGCAGCGTATATACAGGACAGGAGAAGTGGTACTGTGCAGTGTATATATACAGGACAGGAGGAGTGGTACTGTGCACTGTATATATACAGGAGGAGTGGTACTGTGCAGTGTATATATACAGGACAGGAGGAGTGGTACTGTACAGTGTATATATACAGGACAGGAGGGGTGGTACTGTGCAGTGTATATATACAGGAGGAGTGGTACTGTGCAGTGTGTATATACAGGAGGAGTGGTACTGTGCAGTGTGTATATACAGGAGGAGTGGTACTGTGCAGTGTATATATACAGGAGGAGTGGTACTGTGCAGTGTATATATACAGGAGGAGTGGTACTGTGCAGTGTATATATACAGGACAGGAGGGGTGGTACTGTGCAGTGTATATATACAGGACAGGAGGAGTGGTGCTGTGCAGTGTATATATACAGGACAGGAGGAGTGGTGCTGTGCAGTGTATATATACAGGACAGGAGGAGTGGTGCTGTGCAGTGTATATATACAGGACAGGAGGAGTGGTGCTGTGCAGTGTATATATACAGGACAGGAGGAGTGGTGCTGTACAGTGTATGAATGCAGGAGGAGTGGTACTGTGCAGTGTATATATACAGGAGGAGTGGTACTGTGCAGTGTGTATATACAGGAGGAGTGGTACTGTGCAGTGTATATATACAGGAGGAGTGGTACTGTGCAGTGTATATATACAGGAGGAGTGGTACTGTGCAGTGTATATATACAGGAGGAGTGGTACTGTGCAGTGTATATATACAGGACAGGAGGAGTGGTACTGTGCAGAGTATATATACAGGACAGGAGGAGTGGTACTGTGCAGTGTATATATACAGGACAGGAGGAGTGGTACTGTGCAGTGTATATATACAGGAGGAGTGGTACTGTGCAGTGTATATACAGGACAGGAGGAGTGGTACTGTGCAGTGTATATATACAGGACAGGAGAAGTGGTACTGTGCAGTGTATATATACAGGACAGGAGAAGTGGTACTGTGCAGTGTATATATACAGGACAGGAGGAGTGGTACTGTGCAGTGTATATATACAGGACAGGAGGAGTGGTACTGTGCAGTGTATATATACAGGGCAGGAGGAGTGGTACTGTGCAGTGTATATATACAGGACAGGAGGAGTGGTACTGTGCAGTGTATATATACAGGACAGGAGGAGTGGTACTGTGCAGTGTATATATACAGGACAGGAGGAGTGGTACTGTACAGTGTATATATACAGGACAGGGGGAGTGGTACTGTGCAGTGTATATATACAGGACAGGAGGAGTGGTACTGTGCAGTGTATATATACAGGAGGAGTGGTACTGTGCAGTGTATATATACAGGACAGGAGGAGTGGTACTGTGCAGTGTATACAGGGAAGGAGAAGGGGTACTGTGCAGTGTATATATACAGGACAGGAGGAGTGGTACTGTGCAGTGTATATATACAGGACAGGAGGAGTGGTACTGTGCAGTGTATATATACAGGACAGGAGGAGTGGTACTGTACAGTGTATATATACAGGACAGGAGGAGTGGTACTGTGCAGTGTATATATACAGGACAGGAGGAGTGGTACTGTGCGGTGTATATATACAGGACAGAAGGAGTGGTACTGTGCAGTGTATATATACAGGACAGGAGGAGTGGTACTGTGCAGTGTATATATACAGGACAGGAGGAGTGGTACTGTGCAGTGTATATATACAGGACAGGAGGAGTGGTACTGTGCAGTGTATATATACAGGAGGAGTGGTACTGTGCAGTGTATATATACAGGACAGGAGGAGTGGTACTGTGCAGTGTATATATACAGGACAGGAGGAGTGGTACTGTGCAGTGTATATATACAGGAGGAGTGGTACTGTGCAGTGTATATATACAGGAGGAGTGGTACTGTGCAGTGTATATATACAGGACAGGAGGAGTGGTACTGTGCAGTGTATATATACAGGACAGGAGGAGTGGTACTGTACAGTGTATATATACAGGACAGGAGGAGTGGTACTGTACAGTGTATATATACAGGACAGGAGGGGTGGTACTGTGCAGTGTGTATATACAGGAGGAGTGGTACTGTGCAGTGTGTATATACAGGAGGAGTGGTACTGTGCAGTGTATATATACAGGAGGAGTGGTACTGTGCAGTGTATATATACAGGAGGAGCTGTACTGTGCAGTGTATATATACAGGAGGAGTGGTACTGTGCAGTGTATATATACAGGAGGAGCTGTACTGTGCAGTGTATATATACAGGAGGAGCTGTACTGTGCAGTGTATATATACAGGGGGAGTGGTACTGTGCAGTTTATATATACAGGAGGAGTGGTACTGTGCAGTGTATATATACAGGAGGGGTGGTACTGTGCAGCGTATATACAGGACAGGAGAAGTGGTACTGTGCAGTGTATATATACAGGACAGGAGGAGTGGTACTGTGCACTGTATATATACAGGAGGAGTGGTACTGTGCAGTGTATATATACAGGACAGGAGGAGTGGTGCTGTGCAGTGTATATATACAGGACAGGAGAATTGATACTGTACAGTGTATATATACAGGATAGGAGGAGTGGTACTGTGCAGTGTATATATACAGGACAGGAGGAGTGGTACTGTGCAGTGTATATATACAGGACAGAAGGAGTGGTACTGTGCAGTGTATATATACAGGACAGGAGGAGTGGTACTGTGCAGTGTATATATACAGGACAGGAGGAGTGGTACTGTGCAGTGTATATATACAGGGGGAGTGGTACTGTGCAGTTTATATATACAGGAGGAGTGGTACTGTGCAGTGTATATATACAGGAGGGGTGGTACTGTGCAGCGTATATACAGGACAGGAGAAGTGGTACTGTGCAGTGTATATATACAGGACAGGAGGAGTGGTACTGTGCACTGTATATATACAGGAGGAGTGGTACTGTGCAGTGTATATATACAGGACAGGAGGAGTGGTACTGTACAGTGTATATATACAGGACAGGAGGGGTGGTACTGTGCAGTGTATATATACAGGAGGAGTGGTACTGTGCAGTGTGTATATACAGGAGGAGTGGTACTGTGCAGTGTGTATATACAGGAGGAGTGGTACTGTGCAGTGTATATATACAGGAGGAGTGGTACTGTGCAGTGTATATATACAGGAGGAGTGGTACTGTGCAGTGTATATATACAGGACAGGAGGGGTGGTACTGTGCAGTGTATATATACAGGACAGGAGGAGTGGTGCTGTGCAGTGTATATATACAGGACAGGAGGAGTGGTGCTGTGCAGTGTATATATACAGGACAGGAGGAGTGGTGCTGTGCAGTGTATATATACAGGACAGGAGGAGTGGTGCTGTGCAGTGTATATATACAGGACAGGAGGAGTGGTGCTGTACAGTGTATGAATGCAGGAGGAGTGGTACTGTGCAGTGTATATATACAGGAGGAGTGGTACTGTGCAGTGTGTATATACAGGAGGAGTGGTACTGTGCAGTGTATATATACAGGAGGAGTGGTACTGTGCAGTGTATATATACAGGAGGAGTGGTACTATGCAGTGTATATATACAGGAGGAGTGGTACTGTGCAGTGTATATATACAGGACAGGAGGAGTGGTACTGTGCAGAGTATATATACAGGACAGGAGGAGTGGTACTGTGCAGTGTATATATACAGGACAGGAGGAGTGGTACTGTGCAGTGTATATATACAGGAGGAGTGGTACTGTGCAGTGTATATACAGGACAGGAGGAGTGGTACTGTGCAGTGTATATATACAGGACAGGAGAAGTGGTACTGTGCAGTGTATATATACAGGACAGGAGAAGTGGTACTGTGCAGTGTATATATACAGGACAGGAGGAGTGGTACTGTGCAGTGTATATATACAGGACAGGAGGAGTGGTACTGTGCAGTGTATATATACAGGGCAGGAGGAGTGGTACTGTGCAGTGTATATATACAGGACAGGAGGAGTGGTACTGTGCAGTGTATATATACAGGACAGGAGGAGTGGTACTGTGCAGTGTATATATACAGGACAGGAGGAGTGGTACTGTACAGTGTATATATACAGGACAGGGGGAGTGGTACTGTGCAGTGTATATATACAGGACAGGAGGAGTGGTACTGTGCAGTGTATATATACAGGAGGAGTGGTACTGTGCAGTGTATATATACAGGACAGGAGGAGTGGTACTGTGCAGTGTATACAGGGAAGGAGAAGGGGTACTGTGCAGTGTATATATACAGGACAGGAGGAGTGGTACTGTGCAGTGTATATATACAGGACAGGAGGAGTGGTACTGTGCAGTGTATATATACAGGACAGGAGGAGTGGTACTGTACAGTGTATATATACAGGACAGGAGGAGTGGTACTGTGCAGTGTATATATACAGGACAGGAGGAGTGGTACTGTGCGGTGTATATATACAGGACAGAAGGAGTGGTACTGTGCAGTGTATATATACAGGACAGGAGGAGTGGTACTGTGCAGTGTATATATACAGGACAGGAGGAGTGGTACTGTGCAGTGTATATATACAGGACAGGAGGAGTGGTACTGTGCAGTGTATATATACAGGAGGAGTGGTACTGTGCAGTGTATATATACAGGACAGGAGGAGTGGTACTGTGCAGTGTATATATACAGGACAGGAGGAGTGGTACTGTGCAGTGTATATATACAGGAGGAGTGGTACTGTGCAGTGTATATATACAGGAGGAGTGGTACTGTGCAGTGTATATATACAGGACAGGAGGAGTGGTACTGTGCAGTGTATATATACAGGACAGGAGGAGTGGTACTGTACAGTGTATATATACAGGACAGGAGGAGTGGTACTGTACAGTGTATATATACAGGACAGGAGGGGTGGTACTGTGCAGTGTGTATATACAGGAGGAGTGGTACTGTGCAGTGTGTATATACAGGAGGAGTGGTACTGTGCAGTGTATATATACAGGAGGAGTGGTACTGTGCAGTGTATATATACAGGAGGAGCTGTACTGTGCAGTGTATATATACAGGAGGAGTGGTACTGTGCAGTGTATATATACAGGAGGAGTGGTACTGTGCAGTGTATATATACAGGAGGAGTGGTACTGTGCAGTGTATATATACAGGACAGGAGGAGTGGTACTGTGCAGTGTATATATACAGGACAGGAGGAGTGGTACTGTGCAGTGTATATATACAGGACAGGAGGAGTGGTACTGTACAGTGTATATATACAGGACAGGAGGAGTGGTACTGTACAGTGTATATATACAGGACAGGAGGGGTGGTACTGTGCAGTGTATATATACAGGAGGAGTGGTACTGTGCAGTGTGTATATACAGGAGGAGTGGTACTGTGCAGTGTATATATACAGGAGGAGCTGTACTGTGCAGTGTATATATACAGGAGGAGTGGTACTGTGCAGTGTATATATACAGGAGGAGTGGTACTGTGCAGTGTATATATACAGGAGGAGTGGTACTGTGCAGTGTATATATACAGGACAGGAGGAGTGGTACTGTGCAGTGTATATATACAGGACAGGAGGAGTGGTACTGTGCAGTGTATATATACAGGAGGAGTGATACTGTGCAGTGTATATATACAGGACAGGAGGAGTGGTACTGTGCAGTGTATATATACAGGACAGGAGGAGTGGTACTGTACAGTGTATATATATACAGGACAGGAGGAGTGGTACTGTACAGTGTATATATATACAGGACAGGAGGAGTGGTACTGTACAGTGTATATATACAGGACAGGGGGAGTGGTACTGTGCAGTGTATATATACAGGAGGAGTGGTGCTGTGCAGTGTATATATACAGGACAGGAGGAGTGGTACTGTGCAGTGTATATATACAGGACAGGAGGAGTGGTACTGTGCAGTGTATATATACAGGAGGAGCGGTACTGTGCAGTGTATATATACAGGACAGGAGGAGTGGTACTGTGCAGTGTATATATACAGGACAGGAGGGGTGGTACTGTGCAGTGTATATATACAGGACAGGAGGGGTGGTACTGTGCAGTGTATATATACAGGACAGGAGGAGTGGTACTGTGCAGTGTATATATACAGGACAGGAGGAGTGGTACTGTGCAGTGTATATATACAGGACAGGAGGAGTGGTGCTGTGCAGTGTATATATACAGGCCTGGAGGAGTGGTACTGTGCAGTGTATATATACAGGACAGGAGGAGTGGTACTGTGCAGTGTATATATACAGGACAGGAGGAGTGGTACTGTGCAGTGTATATATACAGGACAGGAGAAGTGGTACTGTGCAGTGTATATATACAGGACAGGAGGAGTGGTACTGTGCAGTGTATATATACAGGACAGGAGGAGTGGTGCTGTGCAGTGTATATATACAGGACAGGAGGAGTGGTGCTGTGCAGTGTATATATACAGGACAGGAGGAGTGGTGCTGTGCAGTGTATATATACAGGACAGGAGGAGTGGTGCTGTGCAGTGTATATATACAGGACAGGAGGAGTGGTGCTGTACAGTGTATATATACAGGACAGGAGGGGTGGTACTGTGCAGTGTATATATACAGGAGGAGTGGTACTGTGCAGTGTGTATATACAGGAGGAGTGGTACTGTGCAGTGTGTATATACAGGAGGAGTGGTACTGTGCAGTGTATATATACAGGAGGAGTGGTACTGTGCAGTGTATATATACAGGAGGAGTGGTACTGTGCAGTGTATATATACAGGACAGGAGGGGTGGTACTGTGCAGTGTATATATACAGGACAGGAGGAGTGGTGCTGTGCAGTGTATATATACAGGACAGGAGGAGTGGTGCTGTGCAGTGTATATATACAGGACAGGAGGAGTGGTGCTGTGCAGTGTATATATACAGGACAGGAGGAGTGGTGCTGTGCAGTGTATATATACAGGACAGGAGGAGTGGTGCTGTGCAGTGTATATATACAGGACAGGAGGAGTGGTACTGTGCAGTGTATATATACAGGAGGAGTGGTACTGTGCAGTGTATATATACAGGAGGAGTGGTACTGTGCAGTGTGTATATACAGGAGGAGTGGTACTGTGCAGTGTATATATACAGGAGGAGTGGTACTGTGCAGTGTATATATACAGGAGGAGTGGTACTGTGCAGTGTATATATACAGGAGGAGTGGTACTGTGCAGTGTATATATACAGGACAGGAGGAGTGGTACTGTGCAGAGTATATATACAGGACAGGAGGAGTGGTACTGTGCAGTGTATATATACAGGACAGGAGGAGTGGTACTGTGCAGTGTATATATACAGGAGGAGTGGTACTGTGCAGTGTATATATACAGGACAGGAGGAGTGGTACTGTGCAGTGTATATATACAGGACAGGAGAAGTGGTACTGTGCAGTGTATATATACAGGACAGGAGGAGTGGTACTGTGCAGTGTATATATACAGGACAGGAGGAGTGGTACTGTGCAGTGTATATATACAGGGCAGGAGGAGTGGTACTGTGCAGTGTATATATACAGGACAGGAGGAGTGGTACTGTGCAGTGTATATATACAGGACAGGAGGAGTGGTACTGTGCAGTGTATATATACAGGACAGGAGGAGTGGTACTGTACAGTGTATATATACAGGACAGGGGGAGTGGTACTGTGCAGTGTATATATACAGGACAGGAGGAGTGGTACTGTGCAGTGTATATATACAGGAGGAGTGGTACTGTGCAGTGTGTATATACAGGACAGGAGGAGTGGTACTGTGCAGTGTATATATACAGGACAGGAGGAGTGGTACTGTGCAGTGTATATATACAGGAGGAGTGGTACTGTGCAGTGTGTATATACAGGACAGGAGGAGTGGTACTGTGCAGTGTATATATACAGGACAGGGGGAGTGGTACTGTGCAGTGTATATACAGGACAGGAGGAGTGGTACTGTGCAGTGTATATATACAGGACAGGAGGAGTGGTACTGTGCAGTGTATATATACAGGACAGGAGGAGTGGTATTGTGCAGTGTATATATACAGGACAGGAGGAGTGGTGCTGTGCAGTGTATATATACAGGAGGAGTGGTACTGTGCAGTGTATATACAGGACAGGAGGAGTGGTATTGTGCAGTGTATATATACAGGACAGGAGGAGTGGTACTGTGCAGTGTATATATACAGGACAGGAGGAGTGGTACTGTGCAGTGTATATATACAGGACAGGAGGAGTGGTACTGTACAGTGTATATATACAGGACAGGAGGGGTGGTACTGTGCAGTGTATATATACAGGAGGAGTGGTACTGTGCAGTGTGTATATACAGGAGGAGTGGTACTGTGCAGTGTATATATACAGGAGGAGTGGTACTGTGCAGTGTATATATACAGGAGGAGTGGTACTGTGCAGTGTATATATACAGGAGGAGTGGTACTGTGCAGTGTATATATACAGGACAGGAGGAGTGGTACTGTGCAGAGTATATATACAGGACAGGAGGAGTGGTACTGTGCAGTGTATATATACAGGACAGGAGGAGTGGTACTGTGCAGTGTATATATACAGGAGGAGTGGTACTGTGCAGTGTATATATACAGGACTGGAGGAGCGGTACTGTGCAGTGTATATATACAGGACAGGAGGAGTGGTACTGTGCAGTGTATATATACAGGATAGGAGGGGTGGTACTGTGCAGTGTATATATACAGGACAGGAGGAGTGGTACTGTGCAGTGTATATATACAGGACAGGAGGAGTGGTACTGTGCAGTGTATATATACAGGATAGGAGGGGTGGTACTGTGCAGTGTATATATACAGGACAGGAGGAGTGGTACTGTGCAGTGTATATATACAGGACAGGAGGGGTGGTACTGTGCAGTGTATATATACAGGACAGGAGGAGTGGTACTGTGCAGTGTATATATATATACAGGACAGGAGGAATGGTACTGTGCAGTGTATATACAGGACAGGAGGAATGGTACTGTGCAGTGTATATACAGAACAGGAGGAGTGGTACTGTGCAGTGTGTATATACAGGACAGGAGGAGTGGTACTGTGCAGTGTGTATATACAGGAGGAGTGGTACTGTGCAGTGTATATATACAGGACAGGAGGAGTGGTACTGTGCAGTGTATATATACAGGACAGGAGGAGTGGTACTGTGCAGTGTATATACTGTATACAGGATAGGAGGAGTGGTACTGTGCACTGTATATATACAGGAGGAGTGGTACTGTGCAGTGTATATATACAGGACTGGAGGAGCGGTACTGTGCAGTGTATATATACAGGACAGGAGGAGCGGTACTGTGCAGTGTATATATACAGGACAGGAGGAGTGGTACTGTGCAGTGTATGAATGCAGGAGGAGTGGTACTGTGCAGTGTATATATACAGGAGTGGTACTGTGCAGTGTATATATACAGGACAGGAGGAGCTGTACTGTGCAGTGTATATACAGGACAGGAGGAGTGGTACTGTGCAGTGTATATATACAGGACAGGAGAAGTGGTACTGTGCAGTGTATATATACAGGACAGGAGGAGTGGTACTGTGCAGTGTATGAATGCAGGAGGAGTGGTACTGTGCAGTGTATATATACAGGAGTGGTACTGTGCAGTGTATATATACAGGAGGAGTGGTACTGTGCAATGTATGAATACAGGAGGAGTGGTACTGTGCAGTGTATATATACAGGACAGGAGGAGCGGTACTGTGCAGTGTATATATACAGGACAGGAGAAGTGGTACTGTGCAGTGTATATATACAGGACAGGAGGAGTGGTACTGTGCAGTGTATATATACAGGAGGAGTGGTACTGTGCAGTGTATATATACAGGAGGGGTGGTACTGTGCAGTGTATATATACAGGACAGGAGGAGTGGTACTGTGCAGTGTGTATATATATATACAGGACAGGAGGAATGGTACTGTGCAGTGTATATACAGGACAGGAGGAGTGGTACTGTGCACTGTATATATACAGGAGGAGTGGTACTGTGCAGTGTATATATACAGGACTGGAGGAGCGGTACTGTGCAGTGTATATATACAGGACAGGAGGAGCGGTACTGTGCAGTGTATATATACAGGACAGGAGGAGTGGTACTGTGCAGTGTATGAATGCAGGAGGAGTGGTACTGTGCAGTGTATATATACAGGACAGGAGAAGTGGTACTGTGCAGTGTATATATACAGGACAGGAGGAGTGGTACTGTGCAGTGTATGAATGCAGGAGGAGTGGTACTGTGCAGTGTATATATACAGGACAGGAGAAGTGGTACTGTGCAGTGTATATATACAGGACAGGAGAAGTGGTACTGTGCAGTGTATATATACAGGACAGGAGGAGTGGTACTGTGCAGTGTATATATACAGGAGGAGTGGTACTGTGCAGTGTATATATACAGGAGGGGTGGTACTGTGCAGTGTATATATACAGGACAGGAGGAGTGGTACTGTGCAGTGTATATATATATATACAGGACAGGAGGAATGGTACTGTGCAGTGTATATACAGGACAGGAGGAGTGGTATTGTGCAGTGTATACACACAGGACAGGAGGAGTGGCGCTGAGAGTAGCACCTGCCTCCTGAGCTCAAGCACTTCCAGGAGGAGGGTTGTCGTCTGCCTCTCTTCTCCCCAGGGAGAGGCAGGCTTACTGGGAGGCCGGCATGGCTTCCCAGCCTCCTATCCCCCGGTCTATGCCGGCGGGGGAGAAGGAGCCTCAACAACCGGCCCAGGAGGGAGTGAGGAGATCGGGAAGGGTGAGGAAGAATACATCCACCTGCTCCAACCCCGAGACTGTTCACCGCCAGCCCAGAGAGGGAGACCGGGGCACCCCAGGCTCCAGGAACAAGAGCCCAGCAAGATCCTGGGGGGAGATGAGCTCCAGCGAGTCCACAAGTTCCTTCTCCTCCCGAGTGGTCGCCACGTTGCGAGAGTACGAGGACGCCGGCAAAGCACTAACCCAGCTGAAAGAGGAGCTGAGGGAGGCCCGGGTCCTGAACACCCGAGCGTCCAACAAGGAGAGACCCGCGACCTCCCAGAGGGTTAAAGCCCTCAGAGACGAGGTGGTCAGGTTAGTGCTCCTCCAGGAGGGGATTGAGAAAAGCGCAGGTCCCTTCCTGGAGAGGTTTAAGAACCAGCGGCGGTTCTCACAAATGAAGGGGTTAAACACCTCAGGAGAACCGCCAGCCGGCGTCCTTAGTGAAGAGGAGGAGGAGGATGAAGAGGTGACTGGAGTCTCAGGTGCTGGAGCCAGTGAGGGGCAGAGCTGGAGCTCAAGTGGTCTCCCTGCAGGGCAGAGGACTCCCACAGCAGAGGCTGGAGTGTCGGGGGAGGAGGAGGAAGGAGGACTGCTGAGGGAGATCCGACTGCTGGAGTCTCCAGTGGACCTGACGCAGTTTTCCTTCGGTGAGGACAAACCAGTGGAGGAGACAGGGAAGAGGAGGAAGAAGAAGACCGGAGGAGCTGCACAGGAGGTGGTGAGTTATAAGTATGTACCAATGTCTGATGTTGCACCTGCCACCTTCTGTTTAAACCCCACCAAACCTAAAGGCACGGGCTCTGCAGTGGGCTCGAGGCAGAGGCAAGGTGGGGAGAGGAGGCGGACGTCCGGCGATGCTGCCATCTGTGCGGGGAACAGTGCAGGGGGCGAGGCTGTGGAGGTACTCACAGCGCCGGACATAGGGAGTTCTGTGGAGTTTCCCACCCTGCCCTCTGCGGCTAAGCCGGTTATCACCGGGGCTGGGGGGGCAGGGAAGGATGTGAAAAACACATCAGCAAAGAACACTGGGCACACTGCTGCGACAGGGGGGCAGTGTGCCCCAGCGCCCAAAAAGGACACTAAGACCCCAAAGTCTGTGGGTGCAGGGCGGGCAGAGGTGCCGAGAAAACAGTCTGGCCAGAACAAGGACCAAAATGCTGCAGTAGGGGGGCGGGGCGCTCCAGGAGACGACCTGCAGAAAGCCAGCAGCAACCAAAGGGAAACGGGTGTGGTGCTGCATGGAAAGGAGTCTCTGGAGGTGCTCCCCTCCCCCGGCCCAGCAGGTGTGAGTGCAGAGACACCAGACACAAGGGAGGAAGGAATGGAGGTGACTGTGGAAGGTGCAGAGAACAGCAGAGGTAATGGGGTGACAAGTAAAGGGAATGGAAATAGTGGTGCAGTGAATGATGGGAGTAATGGTGGAGCAGATGGTGAGAGTAATGGTGGAGCAGATGATGAGAGTAGTAGGAATGGTGGAATTAGTGGTACAGTGAATGATAATGCAGCAAATGGTGGGGGTAGTGGTGCAGTGAATGATGATGTAGCAAATGGTGGGGGTAGTGGTGGAATGAATGCTGGGAGTTGTGGGAATGATGGGAGTTGTGGTGTAGCAAATGTTGGGGGTAGTGGTGTAATGAATGATGGGAGTAATGGTCCTGCGAATGGTGTGAGTAGTAGTGGAGTGAACGATGGGAGTAATGGTCCTGCGAATGGTGTGAATAGTACTGGAGTGAATGGTGGGAGCAGCACTGGTGTTGGTGGGGGGGAAGTAGGCGCTGGTCCCGCTGCCCCCCCAGCATTGGCGGGGGCTTCAGCCCAAAGCTATTCAGGAGCTGTCAGTGCTGGGGGTAGTAGTGCGCCCTCGTCTGGTGGCCCTGGGGATGGTGACTTGCAACAGCAGCTCCTGGACGCCCTGAGGAGAGGGGAGAGAGGTTGATCTGTCTTTCTGGATAGAGAGACATGGTCTTTCAGCCTTCCGAGATAGAGGGGCAGAGACTGTCTGGTCTCTGCCGACAACGGGGCAGAGGAGTAACCGTAGGAACGTGGTCCGTCTCCAGTGGGTAAGCAAGGATTCCTGTCCTGATAGGTCGAAGGTGGTTGAGCTCCTGCTGGGGATGGGCTTTGCGGCATATGACATCTTTGCCTTGATCCATCCCTATGGGACCTCCTACTTCGATGTCAGCTTCGTGAGACCGGAGGGCCTTGAGCTTTTCTGGTCTCGCCATGAGCTGGCTCGGAGTCGCCCCGAATGGCATGGTCTCTTTCCCCTGGCAATAACCCGCCAAGATTCAGTCAGGAAAGTGACCGTTTTGACTAGTAACGAGTCGCTTTCCTGTATGGACATTACCACCTGGGTGAGTAGATACGGAGAGGTCACCAATATTCCCGAAAAGAATCTGGATGACCATGGTATCTGGTCAGGGGCCTGGACCTTCATGGTGAGATTGAAGGTTTCGGGAAACACTGTTACCCATATCCCCTCCTCAACCTTTTTGGGGAGGGATAGGATCTTGATTTTCTACCGGGGGCAGCCTAAGGTCTGTCACAGGTGCGGTAGCCCCACACACTTCAGTGCGCAGTGTACCACCCAGAAATGCGCACTGTGTGGGGACCTTGGTCATCTTGCTGCTGCCTGTCGCAGGATTAGGTGTAACTTGTGTGGTGACCTCGGTCACCCGTTCAGTCGCTGTCCGCGTTCCTTTGCCAATGCGGTCCTGAAAGCGGCGAGTGCGGGACAGGCGAAAGCTGGAACTAATCTTGCCGGTGAAGGGACCAGTAGGGGCGGGGGAGGCAGGGAACCGGTGAGGAGCAAGCTGCCGCCATCCACCATCAGGCGGCAGGAGAAGCGCCGTGGGGACAGGGGGCAGGGAGTAATGTCCCTAAACTCTGACCCAGGTACTTCACTTGCAGCTGAGGATCCTAAAGACAGTGAATTGAGCGAGGAAGTCAAGAGACTTGAAAGGGAAGAGCGAGAGGACGCCACGTCTTCCCAGGAACCCTCTTCTGGTGACAGTCTAGATGAGGGAGAGGGGGTGTGGTCACAGAAAAAGAAAAAGGGTAACAGAAAAACGGCCAGAGGTAGGAGGGGGACCAGGTCTCGAGCTGCCTCTTTGGAGTGCGACCCCTCTGACTCTCTGGCCGTGATCCAAGCGCCATTGGAGGGTTCAGCCGCCCCCCCTCTGGTGGATCTCTCCAACCGGTTCGGGGTTCTCCAGGACCTCCCTCTGGAGGGGGGAAGTGGGGACCCGGGGCCGGAGGTTGCGGACAAGGTGGTTGGGGCTCAGGAGATGGCTGGGTCTTCCTCTCGGGGGGCAAATACAAAGCCCTCTGGGGGGACGACTAACCCAGGACCACCAGACGAGGGCAAGAATGTATGTAAGGAGAGAATGGACGAGTCTGTTTGTCTTAAGCGCACTAAAAACCCGTCATTATCGGAGGAAGAGGTTGGGACTGTCAGTGGTGGGAAGAAAAAGGCTATCTAATTCAATCAATCATGATGGCGGCACCCACCCCGTTGACGCTGGCAACTATTAATGTTTGCAGCATAAAGTCAGATGCGGCAAGGTACACGGCCTTTCATTTTCTCGGCCAACTTGACGCCGACATTTTGTTTTTGCAGGAGACCAGGTTGACCGATATATCAACCTTGCATAAAGCAAGGCGGGAGTGGAGGCATGGGCCCTCCTACTGGTCTCTTGCGGCCGAGCCGTATAGCGGGGTGGCGGTCCTTTTTAAGACCGCAGCGGTTGAATGCAGACGAGTGATCGAATTAGAAATGGGGAGATGCTTGATCCTAGATGTCTCCATGGGGGGACAAGAGCTTCGGCTCATTAACATCTATGGTTCCCAGTCCAAGTGGGACCGCAAATGTCTCTTCCTGAAGATCAAACCTTTTTTATTTTCGAGTCGGCAGGTGGTCTTCGGAGGGGATTTCAACAATGTCACGAGATCCTGTGATAGAGGAGGTTCCGGAGACCGGCTGGCTTATGACTGCGTCGCGTTAAACAGGATAGTGAGTGAGGCTCGCCTGGTGGATGTCCACATCCGGCACAACCCGGGCGACACGGGATTCACCTTTTTTAGAGGTAGTCAGTGCAGGTCTAGGCTAGACAGGTTTTATTTGAAGGAGGAGGCCGTCTCTTCACCGTTGTCGGTTGTGGAGGTGGAGTTCTCCGATCACTGTTTGATTATGTTTTCTCTGAACGTTACAGAGACTCCTCGGATGGGAAGAGGCTATTGGAAGCTGAATTCGTCACTCCTTGAGGAAGAAGCTGTGAGACGGTCTTTTGAGGAATTCTTTCAGAGCCAGGTACCATTGCTGGGCCTAAGTAACACTAAGTCAGAGTGGTGGGAGATGTTCAAACATCGGGTGGCGAGATTCTTCCGGCAGCTCTCGAACCTCAGAAGCCTGAACAGGGATCGCCTGTATCAGAGCCTGAGGAGGAAACTCGAGCATCTTGTCTCGACTGGAGGTAGCCGCGAGGAGATCTCCAGAGTGAAGTCCTTGCTGAAGAGGTGTCAGTACGATAGGCACGCATCTTTGGTTTTCGAGGGGGACTACGGGAAGTACTGCTCGCCCGACCCTTACAGAAACTGTAAGATGTCAGTGAATAGTAAGATAGTGACGGGGCTGGTGGACAGTACGGGGTCCCTGAGAAGGTCCAGATTAGGGATCTTGGAGGTCGTCAGTTCCTACTACTCGCACCTCTTGGGAAGGAGGGAGCTTGATCGTGACGGGATGTCGGCTTTCCTGGCTGAATCCGTTCCTGAGCCAGGGGCTGACCTCTCGCTGGGCGATTTGGCAGAAGCGATCAAAGAAGAGGAAGTGAGACTGGCGATCGATGGGCTTAGGCCCAAAAAGTCGCCAGGTCCGGATGGCTTAACATCCGAGTTCTTTAGGACCTTTAGGGACTCTTTGGTCCCCCTCTTGACTCGGGTGTTTAACGAGTGTCTCTCCTCGGGCACTCTGCCGAGATCATTAAGGAGGTCAGCTTTGATCATTTTGTCAAAGGGTAAGGATCCGTCACGCATTGAGAACTGGCGTCCCATAGCGCTTCTCAATGTGGACAGGAAGATTTTGGCTAAGATACTTTTCAACAGGCTGGTGAAGTTTGCACCCCGGCTCCTTTCGGAGGTTCAGCACTGTTGCGTTCCTGGCCGTAGCACTTTTAGTGCTGTTCTAGGTGTCCGAGAGGCCGTGGAGCAAGGCAGGGCGGGCCTCTGGAAGGGGTTCTTGCTGACCCTGGATCAGGCAAAAGCCTTTGATCGTGTTAACCACGAGTACCTCTGGTCCACTCTTTTGAGGTATGGTCTGCCTGGAGGGTTTGTGGACTGGCTTAAGACCTTGTATGCAGGGGCTGAGACTTTCCCTCTGGTGAATGGGTGGATTGGACGACCTTTCGGGGTAGGATCCGGTGTCCGTCAGGGCTGTCCTCTTAGCCCTTTGCTTTACGCGTTTGCGATCGATCCCTTCCTCAGAAGGATCGATTGTGGACCGTGGGCGGGGCGGCGCGGGAGGCTATCCTGAGGGTGGTGGCCTACGTGGACGATGTCACCGTCTTTGTTTCTTCGCAAGAGGAGGCAGCGGCGGTGATGTCAGAAGTGGAGCGATACTCGGAGGCATCCGGGTCCAAGGTCAACCAGGATAAGTGTGAGAGTCTCTGGCTGGGAGGCGGAGATCCCGGGTTTGATCTTCCGGACACCCTCCCCGAACCCCAAGAACATGCCAAAGTCCTGGGCATCGAATTCGGCCAGGGTGATTATCCCACGAAAAACTGGGAAGGCAGAATCAAAGGTGTCACCCAAAGAGTGGACCAATGGAGGGGTTGGTCTTTGACCCTGAGGGAAAGGGTTGGCCTGTGCAAAGCTTCCCTGCTCCCCTTGCTAATCTACCTGGGCAGCGTCTGTGTCTTGCCAGAGCCTCTCTGGACACGGGTCTACAGTCTGTTCTTCCAGATGTTATGGGGGAACAGACTGAACCTAGTCAAGCGGGAGGTCACTTACCGCACGAGGAGACTAGGGGGTTTGAATATGGTGAACCCCGTGGTGTTCCTAGTGAACACCTTCTTGAAAGTGAACGTGGCAAACCTCTGGAAAGAGAGGGCTCCTCCGTGGGTATTCTCCTGCAAGGGATGGTTTCAGCCTTTCTTCCAGGAATGGGAGACAGGGGGAAGATTGAAGGATCTTCGCACACCACACGGGCATCTCCCGGCTTATGTTACCCCGGTTCTGAAAATGATCCGCCGGTGGGGTCTGGGAATGTGGGAGGTGAGGTCCCTCCCGAGGAAACTCCTCGATATGAGGGTCTTGCTTTCTCATTTTCAGAGTCCATTGGCCCTCAAAGACTGCCCAAGTCGGGATCTGGAGGTTGGGTTGAGTTTGTTAAATTCTAGCAGGATCCCCGAGAAGTACTGGGACTTGACTTGGCACTGCTTCCATGGTAAGCTGTATGTGAGGGACAATTTGAAGTTCAGGAGCTCCGAGGACAGGAATTGCCCCCGTGAGGCTTGTGCTAACGTGCTGGAAAGCATGGAGCACTTCCTGCTTCATTGTCCCTTTAATACAGAGGTGTACAACAGGGTGGGGGCTTCCATTGGTTGGCCGCGGCTGGCTACTCTGTCCTACGCCGGGTGGGCCTATGGAGCGTTCGGAGACCTTGGGAGAAGGGACCGAGACACTTTATTCATAGTCAGCGCAGTGGTGAGGTATTTCACGTGGAACGCACGAGTTTTAGTCTCGACGCAGAGTAAAATCCTCCATGTAGATGAAGTCTGTAGGAACATCCTAGGTGACCTGGTGAAGGTACGTTCTCTGGAGTATGAAAGACTGGGTGCCCGGAGGGCGGCCCGTCTCTGGAGGGGCTTTTCCTTCAGGGTACCTTAGTCCGGTAGTACTCCTATATCCTGGTGGTGGGCCGATGTCTTTCCACCCTAGATTTTTGTTTTGTATTTCTGTCTCCTGAATAGAAGGTTTGCCGGCATCGAACTTGAGCCTTGGATGGTGAGTGTGTAGGTTGTGTTCTGTATATATTGTATATAATGTATAATAGGGGGTTTTAGTTAGGTTGGGTGGGGGATTTGGGGGGGTTCTTCATCGGCGGTGATAAGAGGACTGATCTGGCCTGGTCCAGGCCCCGCCTGGGGAAAAACTTTGGGGCCTGATCCTAGCTCGGAGTAATCCTGAACTTTGTGGCCAGAGCTGGATCAGGGGTGGCGGGATAGTTAGTGTAGGGCTGTGTTTTATATATGTATTAAAAATTACAAAAAAAAAATATATATATAAAATATAAAAAAAAAAAAAAAATTTGTCCATGTCACTATTGTATATATTGATATTTTGGTTTTCTGTGGTGTGAATGAGGTGCGGTAAGGGGGTGACTAAGGTCAGGCAGTGGGACCAGTAGGTTAGTGTTAGTTCCCGGTTGTATATACGTTATATTAGGTTTAGTGTTTTATTGTATATAATCTTGTATATAGGAAGGTGTTTTATGTGTATATAGGACGGTGTGAGTGTTGTGTGGGATTGTATATAGTATGAATGAAGGTGGGCCGGGGGTCTTATAGGTTTTATAATAGTTATTTCCTGTATATATATATATATTCCTGCGGTGATTTATTTTGTTTCTATTTTCTGTGATTTGTCGTCTTGTTTTGTTCTTATGTTCGGTGTCCTGTAATGTATTATTGTTCTGTCATGTACTGTATATATACAGGAGGAGTGGTACTGTGCAGTGTATATATACAGGAGGAGTGGTACTGTGCAGTGTATATATACAGGACAGGAGGAGTGGTACTGTGCAGTGTATATATACAGGACAGGAGGAGTGGTACTGTGCAGTGTATATATACAGGACAGGAGGAGTGGTACTGTGCAGTGTATATATACAGGACAGGAGGAGTGGTACTGTGCAGTGTATATATACAGGACAGGAGGAGTGGTACTGTGCAGTGTATATATACAGGACAGGAGGAGTGGTACTGTGCAGTGTATATATACAGGACAGGAGGAGTGGTACTGTGCAGTGTATATATACAGGAGGAGTGGTGCTGTGCAGTGTATATATACAGGACAGGAGGAGTGGTACTGTGCAGTGTATATATACAGGACAGGAGGAGTGGTACTGTGCAGTGTATATATACAGGACAGGGGGAGTGGTGCTGTGCAGTGTATATATACAGGACAGGAGGAGTGGTACTGTGCAGTGTATATATACAGGAGGAGTGGTACTGTGCAGTGTATATATACAGGAGGAGTGGTACTGTGCAGTGTATATATACAGGAGGAGTGGTACTGTGCAGTGTATATATACAGGAGGAGTGGTACTGTGCAGTGTATAGATACAGGACAGGGGGAGTGTACTGTGCAGTGTATATATACAGGACAGGAGGAGTGGTGCTGTGCAGTGTATATATACAGGACAGGAGGAGTGGTACTGTGCAGTGTATATATACAGGAGGAGTGGTACTGTGCAGTGTATATATACAGGACAGGAGGAGTGGTACTGTACAGTGTATATATACAGGACAGGAGGAGTGGTACTGTGCAGTGTATATATACAGGACAGGAGGAGTGGTACTGTGCAGTGTATATATACAGGAGGAGTGGTGCTGTGCAGTGTATATATACAGGAGGAGTGGTGCTGTGCAGTGTATATATACAGGACAGGGGGAGTGGTGCTGTGCAGTGTATATATACAGGACAGGAGGAGTGGTACTGTGCAGTGTATATATATACAGGACAGGAGGAGTGGTATTGTGCAGTGTATATATACAGGGCAGGAGAAGTGGTGCTGTGCAGTGTATATATACAGGACAGGAGGAGTGGTACTGTGCAGTGTATATATATACAGGACAGGAGGGGTGGTACTGTGCAGTGTATATATACAGGACAGGAGGAGTGGTACTGTGCAGTGTATATATATACAGGACAGGAGGAGTGGTATTGTGCAGTGTATATATACAGGACAGGAGGAGTGGTGCTGTGCAGTGTATATATACAGGACAGGAGGAGTGGTACTGTGCAGTATATATATATACAGGACAGGAGGGGTGGTACTGTGCAGTGTATATATACAGGACAGGAGGAGTGGTACTGTGCAGTGTATATATACAGGACAGGAGGAGTGGTATTGTGCAGTGTATATATACAGGACAGGAGGAGTGGTGCTGTGCAGTGTATATATACAGGACAGGAGGAGTGGTACTGTGCAGTGTATATATATACAGGACAGGAGGGGTGGTACTGTGCAGTGTATATATACAGGACAGGAGGAGTGGTACTGTGCAGTGTATATATACAGGACAGGAGGAGTGGTATTGTGCAGTGTATATATACAGGACAGGAGGAGTGGTACTGTGCAGTGTATATATATACAGGACAGGAGGGGTGGTACTGTGCAGTGTATATAGGACAGGAGGAGTGGTACTGTGCAGTGTATATATACAGGACAGGAGGAGTGGTACTGTGCAGTGTATATATACAGGACAGGGGGAGTGGTGCTGTGCAGTGTATATATACAGGACAGGAGGAGTGGTACTGTGCAGTGTATAGATACAGGACAGGGGGAGTGGTGCTGTGCAGTGTATATATACAGGACAGGAGGAGTGGTACTGTGCAGTGTATATATACAGGACAGGAGGAGTGGTACTGTGCAGTGTATATATACAGGACAGGAGGAGTGGTATTGTGCAGTGTATATATACAGGAGGAGTGGTACTGTGCTGTGTATATATACAGGACAGGAGGAGTGGTGCTGTGCAGTGTATATATACAGGAGGAGTGGTACTGTGCAGTGTATATATACAGGACAGGGGGAGTGGTGCTGTGCAGTGTATATATACAGGACAGGGGGAGTGGTACTGTGCAGTGTATATATACAGGACAGGAGGAGTGGTACTGTGCAGTGTATATATATACAGGACAGGAGGAGTGGTACTGTGCAGTGTATATATACAGGACAGGAGGAGTGGTACTATGCAGTGTATATATACAGGACAGGAGGAGTGGTGCTGTGCAGTGTATATATACAGGACAGGAGGAGTGGTGCTGTGCAGTGTATATATACAGGACAGGAGGAGTGGTACTGTGCAGTGTATATATACAGGAGGAGTGGTACTGTGCAGTGTATATATACAGGGGGAGTGGTACTGTGCAGTGTATATATACAGGAGGAGTGGTACTGTGCAGTGTATATATACAGGAGGAGTGGTACTGTGCAGTGTATATATACAGGGGGAGTGGTACTGTGCAGTGTATATATACAGGAGGAGTGGTACTGTGCAGTGTATATATACAGGAGGAGTGGTACTGTGCAGTGTATATATACAGGAGGAGTGGTACTGTGCAGTGTATATATACAGGGGGAGTGGTACTGTGCAGTGTATATATACAGGAGGAGTGGTGCTGTGCAGTGTATATATACAGGACAGGAGGAGTGGTGCTGTGCAGTGTATATATACAGGGCAGGAGGAGTGGTACTGTGCAGTGTATATATACAGGAGGAGTGGTACTGTGCAGTGTATATATACAGGAGGAGTGGTACTGTGCAGTGTATATATACAGGACAGGAGGGGTGGTACTGTGCAGTGTATATATACAGGACAGGAGGGGTGGTACTGTGCAGTGTATATATACAGGACAGGAGGAGTGGTACTATGCAGTGTATATATACAGGAGGAGTAGTACTGTGCAGTGTATATATACAGGGCAGGAGGAGTGGTACTGTGCAGTGTATATATACAGGGGGAGTGGTACTGTGCAGTGTATATATATACAGGACAGGAGGAGTGGTACTGTGCAGTGTATATATACAGGACAGGAGGAGTGGTACTGTGCAGTGTATATATACAGGACAGGAGGAGTGGTGCTGTGCAGTGTATATATACAGGACAGGAGGAGTGGTACTGTGCAGTGTATATATACAGGACAGGAGGAGTGGTGCTGTGCAGTGTATATATACAGGACAGGAGGAGTGGTACTGTGCAGTGTGTATATACAGGAGGAGTGGTACTGTGCAGTGTATATATACAGGACAGGAGGAGTGGTACTGTGCAGTGTATATATACAGGGCAGGAGGAGTGGTACTGTGCAGTGTATATATACAGGGGGAGTGGTACTGTGCAGTGTATATATACAGGGCAGGAGGAGTGGTACTGTGCAGTGTATATATACAGGGGGAGTGGTACTGTGCAGTGTATATATATACAGGACAGGAGGAGTGGTACTGTGCAGTGTATATACAGGACAGGAGGAGTGGTACTGTGCAGTGTATATATACAGGACAGGAGGAGTGGTACTGTGCAGTGTATATATACAGGACAGGAGGAGTGGTACTGTGCAGTGTATATATACAGGACAGGAGGAGTGGTGCTGTGCAGTGTATATATACAGGACAGGAGGAGTGGTGCTGTACAGTGTATATATACAGGACAGGGGGAGTGGTACTGTGCAGTGTATATATACAGGACAGGAGGAGTGGTACTGTGCAGTGTATATATACAGGACAGGAGGAGTGGTACTGTGCAGTGTATATATACAGGACAGGAGGAGTGGTGCTGTGCAGTGTATATATACAGGACAGGAGGAGTGGTACTGTGCAGTGTATATATACAGGACAGGAGGAGTGGTACTGTGCAGTGTATATATACAGGACAGGAGGAGTGGTGCTGTGCAGTGTATATATACAGGACAGGAGGAGTGGTACTGTGCAGTGTATATATACAGGACAGGAGGAGTGGTACTGTGCAGTGTATATATACAGGACAGGAGGAGTGGTGCTGTGCAGTGTATATATACAGGACAGGAGGAGTGGTACTGTGCAGTGTATATATACAGGACAGGAGGAGTGGTGCTGTGCAGTGTATATATACAGGACAGGAGGAGTGGTGCTGTACAGTGTATATATACAGGACAGGGGGAGTGGTACTGTGCAGTGTATATATACAGGACAGGAGGAGTGGTGCTGTGCAGTGTATATATACAGGACAGGAGGAGTGGTACTGTGCAGTGTGTATATACAGGAGGAGTGGTACTGTGCAGTGTATATATACAGGAGGAGTGGTACTGTGCAGTGTATATATACAGGACAGGAGGAGTGGTACTGTGCAGTGTATATATACAGGACAGGAGGAGTGGTGCTGTGCAGTGTATATATGCAGGACAGGGGGAGTGGTACTGTGCAGTGTATATATACAGGACAGGAGGAGTGGTGCTGTGCAGTGTATATATACAGGACAGGAGGAGTGGTACTGTGCAGTGTATATACTGGTCACTATCTGGAGTCACTGATTATAGGGGACAGAGCAGTAGAGACCGGAGCGGAGGGGTAACATGGCGGTAAATATGGGGTAAGATCCTATCCCAATATGTAGTAGGTGTAATAATAATATAGTCAATTCCTCTAATCACACATGTAGTGTAGTTCTTCTGATTCGCTATGTCTCCCTCCTCATGTGCAGACATTGCAGGACCTTGGGTAACCGTGGTTACGACCACTAGAAACGAGTTGTGACTATATCAGTGCAGCAATGCCTGCACAGGGGGTTAGCCACATAGTGAATCAGAAGAACTACACTATATGTGTAATTGGAGGTACTTGCTATTAGCATTACACCTTCTAAACATTGGGCAAGGTCTTGGAGCTGAGAAACCCCTTTAATGTCAGTGATTGGGGCCGTGATTCCTCCAGGTGATATCTGTCTCTGGGATGGGACAGTCCCTCGGATTAGCAGTAATGTCCTGGCCCCGAGCTCAGCTCCCTTTATTCATTTTTGTAATCAGCATTAATCCTTTTCCCATTTGGAGCCTATAAGTAAGTACACCCCATCAGGTGGAGGCAGCCGCAGCCGCACTGACGTCAGCTGTACGGAGAAGAAGCCGGACCTGGCTCCGCCCACAAGCCAAAGGCAGGACACACCCCTGGTCACATGATCCTCAGCTGTGTCACGTGACCTGGGAGTGGTGACTGGATTGCAGAAGTCAACATGCTGAGGCTGATCGTCCTGGTGGTGGGGGTCGTAATGCGGGGGGCTGCAGGTACTGGGATCTATCACTATAGTGTGGGGGCTGCAGGTACTGGGATCTATCACTATAGTGTGGAGGCTGCAGGTACTGGGATCTATCACTATAGTGTGGGGGCTGCAGGTACTGGGATCTATCACTATAGTGTGGAGGCTGCAGGTACTGGGGGGCTATCACTATAGTGTGGAGGCTGCAGGTACTGGGATCTATCACTATAGTGTGGGGGCTGCAGGTACTGGGATCTATCACTATAGTGTGGAGGCTGCAGGTACTGGGATCTATCACTATAGTGTGGGGGCTGCAGGTACTGGGATCTATCACTATAGTGTGGGGGCTGCAGGTACTGGGATCTATCACTATAGTGTGGGGGCTGCAGGTACTGGGATCTATCACTATAGTGTGGGGGCTGCAGGTACTGGGATCTATCACTATAGTGTGGAGGCTGCAGGTACTGGGATCTATCACTATAGTGTGGAGGCTGCAGGTACTGGGATCTATCACTATAGTGTGGAGGCTGCAGGTACTGGGATCTATCACTATAGTGTGGGGGCTGCAGGTACTGGGATCTATCACTATAGTGTGGGGGCTGCAGGTACTGGGATCTATCACTATAGTGTGGGGGCTGCAGGTACTGGGATCTATCACTATAGTGTGGAGGCTGCAGGTACTGGGATCTATCACTATAGTGTGGAGGCTGCAGGTACTGGGATCTATCACTATAGTGTGGAGGCTGCAGGTACTGGGATCTATCACTATAGTGTGGAGGCTGCAGGTACTGGGATCTATCACTATAGTGTGGGGGCTGCAGGTACTGGGATCTATCACTATAGTGTGGAGGCTGCAGGTACTGGGATCTATCACTATAGTGTGGGGGCTGCAGGTACTGGGATCTATCACTATAGTGTGGAGGCTGCAGGTACTGGGATCTATCACTATAGTGTGGGGGCTGCAGGTACTGGGATCTATCACTATAGTGTGGGGGCTGCAGGTACTGGGATCTATCACTATAGTGTGGAGGCTGCAGGTACTGGGATCTATCACTATAGTGTGGAGGCTGCAGGTACTGGGATCTATCACTATAGTGTGGGGGCTGCAGGTACTGGGATCTATCACTATAGTGTGGAGGCTGCAGGTACTGGGATCTATCACTATAGTGTGGAGGCTGCAGGTACTGGGATCTATCACTATAGTGTGGAGGCTGCAGGTACTGGGGGCTATCACTATAGTGTGGGGGCTGCAGGTACTGGGATCTATCACTATAGTGTGGGGGCTGCAGGTACTGGGATCTATCACTATAGTGTGGGGACTGCAGGTACTGGGGGGCTATCACTATAGTGTGGAGGCTGCAGGTACTGGGATCTATCACTATAGTGTGGGGGCTGCAGGTACTGGGGGGCTATCACTATAGTGTGGAGGCTGCAGGTACTGGGATCTATCACTATAGTGTGGGGGCTGCAGGTACTGGGGGGCTATCACTATAGTGTGGAGGCTGCAGGTACTGGGATCTATCACTATAGTGTGGGGGCTGCAGGTACTGGGATCTATCACTATAGTGTGGAGGCTGCAGGTACTGGGATCTATCACTATAGTGTGGAGGCTGCAGGTACTGGGATCTATCACTATAGTGTGGAGGCTGCAGGTACTGGGATCTATCACTATAGTGTGGAGGCTGCAGGTACTGGGCGCTATCACTATAGTGTGGGGGCTGCAGGTACTGGGATCTATCACTATAGTGTGGAGGCTGCAGGTACTGGGATCTATCACTATAGTGTGGGGGCTGCAGGTACTGGGATCTATCACTATAGTGTGGGGGCTGCAGGTACTGGGATCTATCACTATAGTGTGGAGGCTGCAGGTACTGGGATCTATCACTATAGTGTGGAGGCTGCAGGTACTGGGATCTATCACTATAGTGTGGAGGCTGCAGGTACTGGGCGCTATCACTATAGTGTGGGGGCTGCAGGTACTGGGATCTATCACTATAGTGTGGAGGCTGCAGGTACTGGGATCTATCACTATAGTGTGGGGGCTGCAGGTACTGGGATCTATCACTATAGTGTGGGGGCTGCAGGTACTGGGATCTATCACTATAGTGTGGAGTCTGCAGGTACTGGGATCTATCACTATAGTGTGGGGGCTGCAGGTACTGGGCGCTATCACTATAGTGTGCAGGCTGCAGGTACTGGGATCTATCACTATAGTGTGGGGGCTGCAGGTACTGGGCGCTATCACTATAGTGTGGGGGCTGCAGGTACTGGGATCTATCACTATAGTGTGGGGGCTGTAGGTACTGGGGGGCTATCACTATAGTGTGGGGGCTGCAGGTACTGGGATCTATCACTATAGTGTGGGGGCTGCAGGTACTGGGATCTATCACTATAGTGTGGAGTCTGCAGGTACTGGGATCTATCACTATAGTGTGGGGGCTGCAGGTACTGGGATCTATCACTATAGTGTGGGGGCTGCAGGTACTGGGATCTATCACTATAGTGTGGAGGCTGCAGGTACTGGGATCTATCACTATAGTGTGGAGGCTGCAGGTACTGGGATCTATCACTATAGTGTGCAGGCTGCAGGTACTGGGATCTATCACTATAGTGTGCGGGCTGCAGGTACTGGGATCTATCACTATAGTGTGGGGGCTGCAGGTACTGGGATCTATCACTATAGTGTGGAGGCTGCAGGTACTGGGATCTATCACTATAGTGTGGAGGCTGCAGGTACTGGGATCTATCACTATAGTGTGGAGGCTGCAGGTACTGGGCGCTATCACTATAGTGTGGGGGCTGCAGGTACTGGGATCTATCACTATAGTGTGGAGGCTGCAGGTACTGGGATCTATCACTATAGTGTGGAGGCTGCAGGTACTGGGGGGCTATCACTATAGTGTGGAGGCTGCAGGTACTGGGCGCTATCACTATAGTGTGGAGGCTGCAGGTACTGGGCGCTATCACTATAGTGTGGGGGCTGCAGGTACTGGGATCTATCACTATAGTGTGGAGGCTGCAGGTATTGGGCGCTATCACTATAGTGTGGAGGCTGCAGGTACTGGGATCTATCACTATAGTGTGGGGGCTGCAGGTACTGGGATCTATCACTATAGTGTGGGGGCTGCAGGTACTGGGATCTATCACTATAGTGTGGAGGCTGCAGGTACTGGGATCTATCACTATAGTGTGGAGGCTGCAGGTACTGGGATCTATCACTATAGTGTGGGGGCTGCAGGTACTGGGATCTATCACTATAGTGTGGAGGCTGCAGGTACTGGGATCTATCACTATAGTGTGGAGGCTGCAGGTACTGGGATCTATCACTATAGTGTGGAGGCTGCAGGTACTGGGATCTATCACTATAGTGTGGGGGCTGCAGGTACTGGGCGCTATCACTATAGTGTGCAGGCTGCAGGTACTGGGATCTATCACTATAGTGTGGAGGCTGCAGGTACTGGGATCTATCACTATAGTGTGGAGGCTGCAGGTACTGGGATCTATCACTATAGTGTGGAGGCTGCAGGTACTGGGATCTATCACTATAGTGTGGGGGCTGCAGGTACTGGGCGCTATCACTATAGTGTGCGGGCTGCAGGTACTGGGATCTATCACTATAGTGTGGGGGCTGCAGGTACTGGGCGCTATCACTATAGTGTGGGGGCTGCAGGTACTGGGATCTATCACTATAGTGTGGGGGCTGCAGGTACTGGGATCTATCACTATAGTGTGGGGGCTGTAGGTACTGGGGGGCTATCACTATAGTGTGGAGGCTGCAGGTACTGGGATCTATCACTATAGTGTGGAGGCTGCAGGTACTGGGATCTATCACTATAGTGTGGAGGCTGCAGGTACTGGGATCTATCACTATAGTGTGGAGGCTGCAGGTACTGGGATCTATCACTATAGTGTGGAGGCTGCAGGTACTGGGATCTATCACTATAGTGTGGAGGCTGCAGGTACTGGGATCTATCACTATAGTGTGGGGGCTGCAGGTACTGGGATCTATCACTATAGTGTGGGGGCTGCAGGTACTGGGATCTATCACTATAGTGTGGAGTCTGCAGGTACTGGGATCTATCACTATAGTGTGGGGGCTGCAGGTACTGGGCGCTATCACTATAGTGTGCAGGCTGCAGGTACTGGGATCTATCACTATAGTGTGGGGGCTGCAGGTACTGGGCGCTATCACTATAGTGTGCAGGCTGCAGGTACTGGGATCTATCACTATAGTGTGGAGGCTGCAGGTACTGGGATCTATCACTATAGTGTGGGGGCTGCAGGTACTGGGATCTATCACTATAGTGTGGGGGCTGCAGGTACTGGGGGGCTATCACTATAGTGTGGGGGCTGCAGGTACTGGGCGTTATCACTATAGTGTGGGGGCTGCAGGTACTGGGATCTATCACTATAGTGTGGGGGCTGCAGGTACTGGGGGGCTATCACTATAGTGTGGGGGCTGCAGGTACTGGGCGTTATCACTATAGTGTGGAGGCTGCAGGTACTGGGATCTATCACTATAGTGTGGGGGCTGCAGGTACTGGGATCTATCACTATAGTGTGGGGGCTGCAGGTACTGGGATCTATCACTATAGTGTGGAGGCTGCAGGTACTGGGCGCTATCACTATAGTGTGGGGGCTGCAGGTACTGGGATCTATCACTATAGTGTGGGGGCTGCAGGTACTGGGATCTATCACTATAGTGTGGAGGCTGCAGGTACTGGGATCTATCACTATAGTGTGGAGGCTGCAGGAACTGGGATCTATCACTATAGTGTGGGGGCTGCAGGTACTGGGATCTATCACTATAGTGTGGGGGCTGCAGGTACTGGGCGCTATCACTATAGTGTGGGGGCTGCAGGTACTGGGATCTATCACTATAGTGTGGGGGCTGCAGGTACTGGGATCTATCACTATAGTGTGGAGGCTGCAGGTACTGGGATCTATCACTATAGTGTGGAGGCTGCAGGTACTGGGATCTATCACTATAGTGTGGGGGCTGCAGGTACTGGGCGCTATCACTATAGTGTGGAGGCTGCAGGTACTGGGATCTATCACTATAGTGTGGAGGCTGCAGGTACTGGGATCTATCACTATAGTGTGGAGGCTGCAGGTACTGGGATCTATCACTATAGTGTGGAGGCTGCAGGTACTGGGATCTATCACTATAGTGTGGGGGCTGCAGGTACTGGGCGCTATCACTATAGTGTGGAGGCTGCAGGTACTGGGATCTATCACTATAGTGTGGAGGCTGCAGGTACTGGGATCTATCACTATAGTGTGGAGGCTGCAGGTACTGGGATCTATCACTATAGTGTGGGGGCTGCAGGTACTGGGATCTATCACTATAGTGTGGAGGCTGCAGGTACTGGGATCTATCACTATAGTGTGGGGGCTGCAGGTACTGGGATCTATCACTATAGTGTGGGGGCTGCAGGTACTGGGGGGCTATCACTATAGTGTGGGGGCTGCAGGTACTGGGCGCTATCACTATAGTGTGGAGGCTGCAGGTACTGGGATCTATCACTATAGTGTGGGGGCTGCAGGTACTGGGATCTATCACTATAGTGTGGGGGCTGCAGGTACTGGGATCTATCACTATAGTGTGGAGGCTGCAGGTACTGGGCGCTATCACTATAGTGTGGGGGCTGCAGGTACTGGGATCTATCACTATAGTGTGGAGGCTGCAGGTACTGGGATCTATCACTATAGTGTGGGGGCTGCAGGTACTGGGCGCTATCACTATAGTGTGCAGGCTGCAGGTACTGGGATCTATCACTATAGTGTGGGGGCTGCAGGTACTGGGATCTATCACTATAGTGTGGGGGCTGCAGGTACTGGGCGCTATCACTATAGTGTGGAGGCTGCAGGTACTGGGATCTATCACTATAGTGTGGGGGCTGTAGGTACT
Organism: Phyllobates terribilis; assembly: GCF_046119375.1. Taxonomy (NCBI): domain Eukaryota; kingdom Metazoa; phylum Chordata; class Amphibia; order Anura; family Dendrobatidae; genus Phyllobates; species Phyllobates terribilis. Next base: position 12,032 of record NW_027365046.1, on the reverse strand, counting down.
GGGGGGCTATCACTATAGTGTGGAGGCTGCAGGTACTGGGATCTATCACTATAGTGTGGGGGCTGCAGGTACTGGGATCTATCACTATAGTGTGGAGGCTGGAGGTACTGGGCGCTATCACTATAGTGTGGGGGCTGCAGGTACTGGGATCTATCACTATAGTGTGGAGGCTGCAGGTACTGGGATCTATCTCTATAGTGTGGGGGCTGCAGGTACTGGGATCTATCACTATAGTGTGGGGGCTGCAGGTACTGGGGGGCTATCACTATAGTGTGGAGGCTGCAGGTACTGGGGGGCTATCACTATAGTGTGGGGGCTGCAGGTACTGGGATCTATCACTATAGTGTGGGGGCTGCAGGTACTGGGCGCTATCACTATAGTGTGGGGGCTGCAGGTACTGGGATCTATCACTATAGTGTGGGGGCTGCAGGTACTGGGATCTATCACTATAGTGTGGGGGCTGCAGGTACTGGGATCTATCACTATAGTGTGGAGGCTGCAGGTACTGGGGGGCTATCACTATAGTGTGGGGGCTGCAGGTACTGGGATCTATCACTATAGTGTGGGGGCTGCAGGTACTGGGCGCTATCACTATAGTGTGGAGGCTGCAGGTACTGGGATCTATCACTATAGTGTGGAGGCTGCAGGTACTGGGATCTATCACTATAGTGTGGAGGCTGCAGGTACTGGGCGCTATCACTATAGTGTGGGGGCTGCAGGTACTGGGCGCTATCACTATAGTGTGGGGGCTGCAGGTACTGGGGGGCTATCACTATAGTGTGGGGGCTGCAGGTACTGGGATCTATCACTATAGTGTGGAGGCTGCAGGTACTGGGATCTATCACTATAGTGTGGGGGCTGCAGGTACTGGGATCTATCACTATAGTGTGGAGGCTGGAGGTACTGGGCGCTATCACTATAGTGTGGGGGCTGCAGGTACTGGGGGGCTATCACTATAGTGTGGGGGCTGCAGGTACTGGGATCTATCACTATAGTGTGGAGGCTGCAGGTACTGGGATCTATCACTATAGTGTGGGGGCTGCAGGTACTGGGGGGCTATCACTATAGTGTGGAGGCTGCAGGTACTGGGATCTATCACTATAGTGTGGAGGCTGCAGGTACTGGGATCTATCACTATAGTGTGGGGGCTGCAGGTACTGGGGGGCTATCACTATAGTGTGGGGGCTGCAGGTACTGGGATCTATCACTATAGTGTGGAGGCTGCAGGTACTGGGATCTATCACTATAGTGTGGGGGCTGCAGGTACTGGGGGGCTATCACTATAGTGTGGAGGCTGCAGGTACTGGGATCTATCACTATAGTGTGGAGGCTGCAGGTACTGGGATCTATCACTATAGTGTGGAGGCTGCAGGTACTGGGATCTATCACTATAGTGTGGGGGCTGCAGGTACTGGGGGGCTATCACTATAGTGTGGGGGCTGCAGGTACTGGGATCTATCACTATAGTGTGGAGGCTGCAGGTACTGGGATCTATCACTATAGTGTGGGGGCTGCAGGTACTGGGATCTATCACTATAGTGTGGAGGCTGCAGGTACTGGGATCTATCACTATAGTGTGGGGGCTGCAGGTACTGGGCGCTATCACTATAGTGTGGAGGCTGCAGGTACTGGGATCTATCACTATACTGTGGAGGCTGCAGGTACTGGGATCTATCACTATACTGTGGAGGCTGCAGGTACTGGGCGCTATCACTATAGTGTGGAGGCTGCAGGTACTGGGATCTATCACTATAGTGTGGAGGCTGCAGGTACTGGGATCTATCACTATAGTGAGGGGGCTGCAGGTACTGGGATCTATCACTATAGTGTGGAGGCTGCAGGTACTGGGCGCTATCACTATAGTGTGGGGGCTGCAGGTACTGGGATCTATCACTATAGTGTGGGGGCTGCAGGTACTGGGGGGCTATCACTATAGTGTGGAGGCTGCAGGTACTGGGGGGCTATCACTATAGTGTGGAGACTGCAGGTACTGGGATCTATCACTATAGTGTGGAGGCTGCAGGTACTGGGGGGCTATCACTATAGTGTGGGGGCTGCAGGTACTGGGATCTATCACTATAGTGTGGGGGCTGCAGGTACTGGGCGCTATCACTATAGTGTGGGGGCTGCAGGTACTGGGGGGCTATCACTATAGTGTGGGGGCTGCAGGTACTGGGATCTATCACTATAGTGTGGGGGCTGCAGGTACTGGGATCTATCACTATAGTGTGGGGGCTGCAGGTACTGTGATCTATCACTATAGTGTGGAGGCTGCAGGTACTGGGGGGCTATCACTATAGTGTGGGGGCTGCAGGTACTGGGATCTATCACTATAGTGTGGGGGCTGCAGGTACTGGGCGCTATCACTATAGTGTGGGGGCTGCAGGTACTGGGCGCTATCACTATAGTGTGGGGGCTGCAGGTACTGGGATCTATCACTATAGTGTGGGGGCTGCAGGTACTGGGATCTATCACTATAGTGTGGGGGCTGCAGGTACTGGGATCTATCACTATAGTGTGGAGGCTGCAGGTACTGGGCGCTATCACTATAGTGTGGGGGCTGCAGGTACTGGGATCTATCACTATAGTGTGGGGGCTGCAGGTACTGGGGGGCTATCACTATAGTGTGGAGGCTGCAGGTACTGGGGGGCTATCACTATAGTGTGGAGACTGCAGGTACTGGGATCTATCACTATAGTGTGGAGGCTGCAGGTACTGGGGGGCTATCACTATAGTGTGGGGGCTGCAGGTACTGGGATCTATCACTATAGTGTGGGGGCTGCAGGTACTGGGATCTATCACTATAGTGTGGGGGCTGCAGGTACTGGGATCTATCACTATAGTGTGGGGGCTGCAGGTACTGGGATCTATCACTATAGTGTGGAGGCTGCAGGTACTGGGGGGCTATCACTATAGTGTGGGGGCTGCAGGTACTGGGATCTATCACTATAGTGTGGGGGCTGCAGGTACTGGGCGCTATCACTATAGTGTGGAGGCTGCAGGTACTGGGATCTATCACTATAGTGTGGAGGCTGCAGGTACTGGGATCTATCACTATAGTGTGGAGGCTGCAGGTACTGGGATCTATCACTATAGTGTGGAGGCTGCAGGTACTGGGGGCTGCAGGTACTGGGGGGCTATCACTATAGTGTGGGGGCTGCAGGTACTGGGATCTATCACTATAGTGTGGAGGCTGCAGGTACTGGGATCTATCACTATAGTGTGGGGGCTGCAGGTACTGGGGGGCTATCACTATAGTGTGGAGGCTGCAGGTACTGGGATCTATCACTATAGTGTGGGGGCTGCAGGTACTGGGATCTATCACTATAGTGTGGGGGCTGCAGGTACTGGGATCTATCACTATAGTGTGGGGGCTGCAGGTACTGGGATCTATCACTATAGTGTGGGGGCTGCAGGTACTGGGATCTATCACTATAGTGTGGAGGCTGCAGGTACTGGGATCTATCACTATAGTGTGGGGGCTGCAGGTACTGGGATCTATCACTATAGTGTGGGGGCTGCAGGTACTGGGATCTATCACTATAGTGTGGAGGCTGCAGGTACTGGGATCTATCACTATAGTGTGGGGGCTGCAGGTACTGGGATCTATCACTATAGTGTGGGGGCTGCAGGTACTGGGATCTATCACTATAGTGTGGAGGCTGCAGGTACTGGGATCTATCACTATAGTGTGGAGGCTGCAGGTACTGGGATCTATCACTATAGTGTGGAGGCTGCAGGTACTGGGATCTATCACTATAGTGTGGAGGCTGCAGGTACTGCGATCTATCACTATAGTGTGGAGGTTGCAGGTACTGGGCGCTATCACTATAGTGTGGGGGCTGCAGGTACTGGGATCTATCACTATAGTGTGGAGGCTGCAGGTACTGGGATCTATCACTATAGTGTGGAGGCTGCAGGTACTGGGATCTATCACTATAGTGTGGGGGCTGCAGGTACTGGGGGGCTATCACTATAGTGTGGAGGCTGCAGGTACTGGGATCTATCACTATAGTGTGGAGGCTGCAGGTACTGGGATCTATCACTATAGTGTGGAGGCTGCAGGTACTGGGATCTATCACTATAGTGTGGGGGCTGCAGGTACTGGGGGGCTATCACTATAGTGTGGGGGCTGCAGGTACTGGGATCTATCACTATAGTGTGGAGGCTGCAGGTACTGGGATCTATCACTATAGTGTGGGGGCTGCAGGTACTGGGATCTATCACTATAGTGTGGAGGCTGCAGGTACTGGGATCTATCACTATAGTGTGGGGGCTGCAGGTACTGGGCGCTATCACTATAGTGTGGAGGCTGCAGGTACTGGGATCTATCACTATACTGTGGAGGCTGCAGGTACTGGGATCTATCACTATACTGTGGAGGCTGCAGGTACTGGGCGCTATCACTATAGTGTGGAGGCTGCAGGTACTGGGATCTATCACTATAGTGTGGAGGCTGCAGGTACTGGGATCTATCACTATAGTGAGGGGGCTGCAGGTACTGGGATCTATCACTATAGTGTGGAGGCTGCAGGTACTGGGCGCTATCACTATAGTGTGGGGGCTGCAGGTACTGGGATCTATCACTATAGTGTGGGGGCTGCAGGTACTGGGGGCTATCACTATAGTGTGGAGGCTGCAGGTACTGGGGGGCTATCACTATAGTGTGGAGACTGCAGGTACTGGGATCTATCACTATAGTGTGGAGGCTGCAGGTACTGGGGGGCTATCACTATAGTGTGGGGGCTGCAGGTACTGGGATCTATCACTATAGTGTGGGGGCTGCAGGTACTGGGCGCTATCACTATAGTGTGGGGGCTGCAGGTACTGGGGGGCTATCACTATAGTGTGGGGGCTGCAGGTACTGGGATCTATCACTATAGTGTGGGGGCTGCAGGTACTGGGATCTATCACTATAGTGTGGGGGCTGCAGGTACTGGGATCTATCACTATAGTGTGGAGGCTGCAGGTACTGGGGGGCTATCACTATAGTGTGGGGGCTGCAGGTACTGGGATCTATCACTATAGTGTGGGGGCTGCAGGTACTGGGCGCTATCACTATAGTGTGGGGGCTGCAGGTACTGGGCGCTATCACTATAGTGTGGGGGCTGCAGGTACTGGGATCTATCACTATAGTGTGGGGGCTGCAGGTACTGGGATCTATCACTATAGTGTGGGGGCTGCAGGTACTGGGATCTATCACTATAGTGTGGAGGCTGCAGGTACTGGGCGCTATCACTATAGTGTGGGGGCTGCAGGTACTGGGATCTATCACTATAGTGTGGGGGCTGCAGGTACTGGGGGGCTATCACTATAGTGTGGAGGCTGCAGGTACTGGGGGGCTATCACTATAGTGTGGAGACTGCAGGTACTGGGATCTATCACTATAGTGTGGAGGCTGCAGGTACTGGGGGGCTATCACTATAGTGTGGGGGCTGCAGGTACTGGGATCTATCACTATAGTGTGGGGGCTGCAGGTACTGGGATCTATCACTATAGTGTGGGGGCTGCAGGTACTGGGATCTATCACTATAGTGTGGGGGCTGCAGGTACTGGGATCTATCACTATAGTGTGGAGGCTGCAGGTACTGGGGGGCTATCACTATAGTGTGGGGGCTGCAGGTACTGGGATCTATCACTATAGTGTGGGGGCTGCAGGTACTGGGCGCTATCACTATAGTGTGGAGGCTGCAGGTACTGGGATCTATCACTATAGTGTGGAGGCTGCAGGTACTGGGATCTATCACTATAGTGTGGAGGCTGCAGGTACTGGGATCTATCACTATAGTGTGGAGGCAGCAGTACTGGTACTGGGGGCTGCAGGTACTGGGGGGCTATCACTATAGTGTGGGGGCTGCAGGTACTGGGATCTATCACTATAGTGTGGAGGCTGCAGGTACTGGGATCTATCACTATAGTGTGGGGGCTGCAGGTACTGGGGGGCTATCACTATAGTGTGGAGGCTGCAGGTACTGGGATCTATCACTATAGTGTGGGGGCTGCAGGTACTGGGATCTATCACTATAGTGTGGGGGCTGCAGGTACTGGGATCTATCACTATAGTGTGGAGGCTGCAGGTACTGGGATCTATCACTATAGTGTGGGGGCTGCAGGTACTGGGGGGCTATCACTATAGTGTGGTGGCTGCAGGTACTGGGATCTATCACTATAGTGTGGAGGCTGCAGGTACTGGGATCTATCACTATAGTGTGGGGGCTGCAGGTACTGGGGGGCTATCACTATAGTGTGGAGGCTGCAGGTACTGGGATCTATCACTATAGTGTGGAGGCTGCAGGTACTGGGATCTATCACTATAGTGTGGGGGCTGCAGGTACTGGGGGGCTATCACTATAGTGTGGGGGCTGCAGGTACTGGGATCTATCACTATAGTGTGGAGGCTGCAGGTACTGGGATCTATCACTATAGTGTGGGGGCTGCAGGTACTGGGATCTATCACTATAGTGTGGAGGCTGCAGGTACTGGGATCTATCACTATAGTGTGGAGGCTGCAGGTACTGGGATCTATCACTATAGTGTGGGGCTGCAGGTACTGGGATCTATCACTATAGTGTGGAGGCTGCAGGTACTGGGATCTATCACTATAGTGTGGAGGCTGCAGGTACTGGGATCTATCACTATAGTGTGGAGGCTGCAGGTACTGGGATCTATCACTATAGTGTGGAGGCTGCAGGTACTGGGATCTATCACTATAGTGTGGAGGCTGCAGGTACTGGGATCTATCACTATAGTGTGGAGGGCTGCAGGTACTGGGATCTATCACTATAGTGTGGAGGCTGCAGGTACTGGGCGCTATCACTATAGTGTGGGGGCTGCAGGTACTGGGATCTATCACTATAGTGTGGAGGCTGCAGGTACTGGGGCGCTATCACTATAGTGTGGGGGCTGCAGGTACTGGGATCTATCACTATAGTGTGGAGGCTGCAGGTACTGGGAGGCTATCACTATAGTGTGGGGGCTGCAGGTACTGGGATCTATCACTATAGTGTGGAGGCTGCAGGTACTGGGATCTATCACTATAGTGTGGAGGCTGCAGGTACTGGGCGCTATCACTATAGTGTGGGGGCTGCAGGTACTGGGATCTATCACTATAGTGTGGAGGCTGCAGGTACTGGGATCTATCACTATAGTGTGGGGGCTGCAGGTACTGGGATCTATCACTATAGTGTGGAGGCTGCAGGTACTGGGGGCTATCACTATAGTGTGGGGGCTGCAGGTACTGGGATCTATCACTATAGTGTGGAGGCTGCAGGTACTGGGGATCTATCACTATAGTGTGGGGGCTGCAGGTACTGGGATCTATCACTATAGTGTGGAGGCTGCAGGTACTGGGATCTATCACTATAGTGTGGAGGCTGCAGGTACTGGGGCGCTATCACTATAGTGTGGGGGCTGCAGGTACTGGGATCTATCACTATAGTGTGGAGGCTGCAGGTACTGGGGCTATCACTATAGTGTGGGGGCTGCAGGTACTGGGATCTATCACTATAGTGTGGGGGCTGCAGGTACTGGGGGCTATCACTATAGTGTGGAGGCTGCAGGTACTGGGGGGCTATCACTATAGTGTGGGGGCTGCAGGTACTGGGATCTATCACTATAGTGTGGAGGCTGCAGGTACTGGGGGGCTATCACTATAGTGTGGGGGCTGCAGGTACTGGGATCTATCACTATAGTGTGGGGGCTGCAGGTACTGGGAGTCTATCACTATAGTGTGGGGGCTGCAGGTACTGGGCTATCACTATAGTGTGGGGGCTGCAGGTACTGGGATCTATCACTATAGTGTGGGGGCTGCAGGTACTGGGATCTATCACTATAGTGTGGGGGCTGCAGGTACTGGGATCTATCACTATAGTGTGGAGGCTGCAGGTACTGGGGCGCTATCACTATAGTGTGGGGGCTGCAGGTACTGGGATCCTACACTAATAGTGTGGGGGCTGCAGGTACTGGGGGCTATCACTATAGTGTGGAGGCTGCAGGTACTGGGAGCTATCACTATAGTGTGGAGGCTGCAGGTACTGGGATCTATCACTATAGTGTGGAGGCTGCAGGTACTGGGGGCTATCACTATAGTGTGGGGGCTGCAGGTACTGGGATCTATCACTATAGTGTGGGGGCTGCAGGTACTGGGATCTATCACTATAGTGTGGGGGCTGCAGGTACTGGGATCTATCACTATAGTGTGGGGGCTGCAGGTACTGGGGGCTATCACTATAGTGTGGAGGCTGCAGGTACTGGGAGGCTATCACTATAGTGTGGAGGCTGCAGGTACTGGGATCTATCACTATAGTGTGGGGGCTGCAGGTACTGGGAGCTATCACTATAGTGTGGGGCTGCAGGTACTGGGATCTATCACTATAGTGTGGAGGCTGCAGGTACTGGGATCTATCACTATAGTGTGGAGGCTGCAGGTACTGGGATCTATCACTATAGTGTGGGGCTGCAGGTACTGGGATCTATCACTATAGTGTGGAGGCTGCAGGTACTGGGGAGCTATCACTATAGTGTGGAGGCTGCAGGTACTGGGATCTATCACTATAGTGTGGGGGCTGCAGGTACTGGGATCTATCACTATAGTGTGGAGGCTGCAGGTACTGGGATCTATCACTATAGTGTGGAGGCTGCAGGTACTGGGATCTATCACTATAGTGTGGAGGCTGCAGGTACTGGGATCTATCACTATAGTGTGGAGGCTGCATGGGATCTAAGCACTAAGGTGGGCTGCAGGTACTGGGGGCTATCACTATAGTGTGGGGGCTGCAGGTACTGGGATCTATCACTATAGTGTGGAGGCTGCAGGTACTGGGATCTATCACTATAGTGTGGGGGCTGCAGGTACTGGGGGGCTATCACTATAGTGTGGAGGCTGCAGGTACTGGGATCTATCACTATAGTGTGGAGGCTGCAGGTACTGGGATCTATCACTATAGTGTGGGGGCTGCAGGTACTGGGATCTATCACTATAGTGTGGAGGCTGCAGGTACTGGGATCTATCACTATAGTGTGGAGGCTGCAGGTACTGGGAGCTATCACTATAGTGTGGAGGCTGCAGGTACTGGGATCTATCACTATAGTGTGGGGGGCTGCAGGTACTGGGATCTATCACTATAGTGTGGGGTGCAGGTACTGGGATCTATCACTATAGTGTGGAGGCTGCAGGTACTGGGATCTATCACTATAGTGTGGAGGCTGCAGGTACTGGGATCTATCACTATAGTGTGGGGGCTGCAGGTACTGGGATCTATCACTATAGTGTGGGGGCTGCAGGTACTGGGATCTATCACTATAGTGTGGAGGCTGCAGGTACTGGGATCTATCACTATAGTGTGGGGGCTGCAGGTACTGGGATCTATCACTATAGTGTGGAGGGCTGCAGGTACTGGGATCTATCACTATAGTGTGGAGGCTGCAGGTACTGGGGATCTATCACTATAGTGTGGGGGCTGCAGGTACTGGGATCTATCACTATAGTGTGGAGGCTGCAGGTACTGGGATCTATCACTATAGTGTGGGGGCTGCAGGTACTGGGATCTATCACTATAGTGTGGAGGCTGCAGGTACTGGGCGCTATCACTATAGTGTGGAGGGCTGCAGGTACTGGGATCTATCACTATAGTGTGGGAGGCTGCAGGTACTGGGATCTATCACTATAGTGTGGGGGCTGCAGGTACTGGGATCTATCACTATAGTGTGGGGGCTGCAGGTACTGGGATCTATCACTATAGTGTGGAGGCTGCAGGTACTGGGATCTATCACTATAGTGTGGAGGCTGCAGGTACTGGGATCTATCACTATAGTGTGGAGGCTGCAGGTACTGGGATCTATCACTATAGTGTGGAGGCTGCAGGTACTGCGATCTATCACTATAGTGTGGAGGTTGCAGGTACTGGGCGCTATCACTATAGTGTGGGGGCTGCAGGTACTGGGATCTATCACTATAGTGTGGAGGCTGCAGGTACTGGGATCTATCACTATAGTGTGGGGGCTGCAGGTACTGGGATCTATCACTATAGTGTGGAGGCTGCAGGTACTGGGATCTATCACTATAGTGTGGAGGCTGCAGGTACTGGGATCTATCACTATAGTGTGGAGGCTGCAGGTACTGGGATCTATCACTATAGTGTGGGGGCTGCAGGTACTGGGATCTATCACTATAGTGTGGGAGGCTGCAGGTACTGGGATCTATCACTATAGTGTGGGGGGCTGCAGGTACTGGGAGTCTATCACTATAGTGTGGGGGCTGCAGGTACTGGGATCTATCACTATAGTGTGGAGGCTGCAGGTACTGGGATCTATCACTATAGTGTGGGAGCTGCAGGTACTGGGATCTATCACTATAGTGTGGAGGCTGCAGGTACTGGGATCTATCACTATAGTGTGGGGGCTGCAGGTACTGGGATCTATCACTATAGTGTGGAGGCTGCAGGTACTGGGATCTATCACTATAGTGTGGGGGCTGCAGGTACTGGGATCTATCACTATAGTGTGGGAGGCTGCAGGTACTGGGATCTATCACTATAGTGTGGGGGCTGCAGGTACTGGGATCTATCACTATAGTGTGGAGGCTGCAGGTACTGGGATCTATCACTATAGTGTGGGAGGCTGCTATAGTGTGGGGGCTGCAGGTACTGGGATCTATCACTATAGTGTGGGGGCTGCAGGTACTGGGGATCTATCACTATAGTGTGGGGCTGCAGGTACTGGGATCTATCACTATAGTGGGGGGCTGCAGGTACTGGGAGCTATCACTATAGTGTGGGGGCTGCAGGTACTGGGCTCTATCACTATAGTGTGGAGGCTGCAGGTACTGGGATCTATCACTATAGTTTGGGGGGCTGCAGGTACTGGGATCTATCACTATAGTGTGGAGGCTGCAGGTACTGGGAGCTATCACTATAGTGTGGGGGCTGCAGGTACTGGGCGCTATCACTATAGTGTGGGGGCTGCAGGTACTGGGGCTATCACTATAGTGTGGAGGCTGCAGGTACTGGGATCTATCACTATAGTGTGGGGGCTGCAGGTACTGGGATCTATCACTATAGTGTGGAGGCTGCAGGTACTGGGAGCTATCACTATAGTGTGGGGGCTGCAGGTACTGGGATCTATCACTATAGTGTGGAGGCTGCAGGTACTGGGATCTATCACTATAGTGTGGGGGCTGCAGGTACTGGGATCTATCACTATAGTGTGGAGGCTGCAGGTATGGGATCTATCACTATAGTGTGGGGGCTGCAGGTACTGGGCGCTATCACTATAGTGTGGGGGCTGCAGGTACTGGGGAGCTATCACTATAGTGTGGAGGCTGCAGGTACTGGGATCCTATCACTATAGTGTGGGGGCTGCAGGTACTGGGATCTATCACTATAGTGTGGAGGCTGCAGGTACTGGGGATACTGGGATCTATCACTATAGTGTGGGAGGCTGCAGGTACTGGGATCTATCACTATAGTGTGAGGCTGCAGGTACTGGGATCTATCACTATAGTGTGGAGGCTGCAGGTACTGGGATCTATCACTATAGTGTGGGGGCTGCAGGTAACTGGGGTCTATCACTATAGTGTGGAGGCTGCAGGTACTGGGATCTATCACTATAGTGTGGAGGCTGCAGGTACTGGGATCTATCACTATAGTGTGGAGGCTGCAGGTACTGGGATCTATCACTATAGTGTGGAGGCTGCAGGTACTGGGATCTATCACTATAGTGTGGGGGCTGCAGGTACTGGGGGGCTATCACTATAGTGTGGAGCTGCAGGTACTGGGATCTATCACTATAGTGTGGGGGCTGCAGGTACTGGGATCTATCACTATGTGTGGAGGCTGCAGGTACTGGATCTATCACTATAGTGTGGGAGCTGCAGGTACTGGATCTATCACTATAGTGTGGAGGCTGCAGGTACTGGATCTATCACTATAGTGTGGGGGCTGCAGGTACTGGGGGGCTATCACTATAGTGTGGAGGCTGCAGGTACTGGGATCTTCACTATAGTGTGGAGGCTGCAGGTACTGGGATCTATCAAC